>NC_054405.1:25869187-26074187 GCF_017976425.1 Toxotes jaculatrix | reverse complement strand
GACCCAGAAACCTGCACACACACAAACACAGGTGTGGCTGCATCGTGACAGTGAAACTCCTGGACTTTCTGCCTTCTAAGAAACTGCATCGATTATTTGATTCACTGCAATGAGGCCTGAAATACTGAAATTCATAAATCCATCACGATGTTGTGGATGAAGCAAAGCAAACAGCACGTACACTTTGTGTAACGTTCACTTCCTGATCCAGCACAAATCTACAAACTTGTTTCTGGTAAGTGAACGGTTCAGATTTGACCTGAGCTTTGTGAACATGTTGATGTGTGACACACAGGTGTGACAGGTGAGACACTTCACGCTAATAAGCATCTTTGGATGCTGTGAGTTACGATCTGTGGAGCGTGACGAAAGAAGCACGATGCAAAACAAAACCTGGGCAACGTGCCGCTCCCGGTGTATTTACCTCCGGATGCATTTCAGATCATCAGATAAACTGATAAGTTTACGAAGTTCGCAGGTTTCTGTGAAATAAAAACATGCCTGCTGTGACATGTCCTTGACAGCTCAGGTACAACATGCTGAAGTGCTGCTGCCGTCTAAGGACACACTCTGGACTTCAAAATAAAGTGTATTCCTTACTGTTCCCACACTTTTCACTGACAGATAATATTTCTCAGACTCAGCCTCTGATTCTGGCTCGTACTTTCTCCCCGGTTCATTTCTGTGGTAAAGTGATCAGCAGACGCTGCGAACTTGTTTTCACTTGTCGTAAATTGTGCTGACGTCTGATGAAAACCCTGCAGGTTAAACTGGTTTAATAAAACCGTCGGAGGCCGAGTCTCTGAGACTCACGTTGAACTGACTGACACTGTGAGACGCTGCTTTTCAAACTCGTTCTCTACAGAACATCACTGGTTTAACCTCAGTGTGTTACAGTGGACTGCTGTGGACTCACCTCTGTCTGAAGCGGTCCAGGTTGTAGTAGAGACAGGACGTCTGCTTGTCACACTTTTTGCCCCACAGGATGCAGGTGGTGTCGATGACGCTGCCGTACAACACGGGGCCGGGCATGAACGCTGCACGGAGACAGACGACGGAGGGAAGGTAAAGAAATGTAGGGAATCACTTTCATTAAAGGTTAATCTTCTGGAGAGCAGGAAGCTTAACGGAGGGAACCACACAATGAGCCTGACTCTGATTCATCCTCTGAGGAACATGATATCTCCCTCAGGCTGCTGTCGTTAGCCTCTGCTCCTTTTTCTTTTACATTTCATCAAACTTGTCAGAAGAAAAATCTGATTTTTGAGCATTTATCTGACAAATAATCAAACATGACGTGAACACATGAAGCTCTGATCTCTTCATGCACATTAGCATCCAGCATCGTAGAGTCTGTGGAGCTCTGTGCTGGATGCACGCTAACATCCAGGTGCTCGCTACGCTAATGATGTGAATAAAAACAAACAGCTTCACGCTAAGCTTCAATCATCTCGTTGTGTTCTCGAGCCGTGAGAAAAAGCAGGTGTGGCTGAGACGCCAGTCGTGATGTGATTAATGGAGCTTAGTGTGAGAGCCTTACCTACGTTTTATCATAAACACTAAACCAACAAACACTGAAACACAGGTGAGAGAAACAGATCTGAGATCAGCGAATCAGCGGCAGGCAGCCTTCAGCAGGTCTCTGACCACAGACCACCGCGCTGAGGGACGCGTGTCTCCGAATGACTGATGGACGTCCACTCACCGAGCACTCTGAACAGCATGTACTGAACCCCCACTGCGAAAGACTTGTCCTCTGTGGGCACCGTCCTGCAGCAGAGACACAAACATCACATTCATGGTAAAGGTGGATGCTCCCTGCCTGTGTTTGGTTTGGAGACGTGCTGAAACAGAGCCGAGCGGCAGGAATGCTGATGGCTGATAATTACACCACAATAACGTTCTGAGTCACAGACCTTCAAACCCGGACGTACACACGTCGCTCACACATTTGTTGATTCAGTGCGACGGATTCTTTCTCACTTCTCCTGAATCTTCTGAGAGCATTGGGCTGATTATCAAACGGAGAACAGGTGAGACGGCGGCTGAGCATCACGTGACCGGAGGAAAGTTTTAAACTATTTTTTAAACCATAAATCTCAAATGGGACGAGTGAAAGGAAACCCTGAACGGAGGCGAAGGACACGAACAAATAAAGGAATAAAAGTTCCCTTCCTTCAGACTGCTCCCCTTCCTGACCCACCCTCCTCCCATGACAACGTTTCAATGATCCCAAATGTGTGATGATAGTTTTGTTTGGTCCAGTTTTCTCCTGGAGCCGAGTCAGAGAGATCTGGACATGATGTGAATGCTTTGCAGATGTGAGCCGCTCCTCAGTTTCACTTTGTGCATCAACCCCACACCGAAACACCGAGCGTCTGCAGCACACGTTTACCGAGGCTGAGGAGGACGAGGACGTGTTGGACTCACTGGACGTAAAGACACAGACTGATCACACACGTCCACACTCATGATGGAAACACTGAATTATGGAAGCCGTGTTTTTAAAGCTGCGGCTCCGCTGCCGACGGCGCCTCACACCGTGCTGACCTCCGACAGACGCTAACGCTGAGGATCAAACGTCTAATCACAACAATCAATATCAATCAATAATCAGTGTTTCAGCTCATGTTCAGGTTGGAGCTACAGGTCATCAGCATTCATTAAAAACTGTAGGATTTCTGGTCCAACAACAGCTGATCTCAGATCTGAACTTAAACTTTATTTATAACGGAAGTTATGAAGATTTCAAAGGATTCAGATCTGATCAGTGGACGTGATCCTGTGTGATAACAGCGGTCTCGTTTGGTCCAATGAAATCTGTCTATGTCCGACTCATCAGTTATGAAATGTGTGACTCAGCATGATTGTGAATCAGCGCTACAGAGGAAACGGAAACAACGTGTGTCCTAAACTTTACCTGGTCAAAGGTAAAAAGACGCAGATTAACACGGCGTGACACGTCTCATCTATCACGACGCCAAAGATGCTGAGTCACAGCAGAGGGCTGCTCTGCTTCCTCTGCTCACTGAGGTTGGTAGTTTGAAGACAGACGTGTTCTGTGTGATTCACATGAATTTATTCAATTTGAAAGTAAAAACTGCAAAACAATAAAGTCTACAGAGAGCGAGGGCGTGAGAGTCCACTCTGAAGTCACGGCTGTTCGTGTAAACGTGGTATTTACTCTGTGTGTGTGTGTGTGTGTGTGTGTGTGGTCACTGTGCTGCTGCTGTATTCTGATGTGCGTCACAGCACATGTCAGACTGTGAGACTTTGGTCTTCAGACAGTCAGAGACGTGACATTTCACCATGTTTCTCTCATGGTTACCAACGTTTGTCACAGAGAGGAAACTTCGTGCTCCACCCACCGATGCAACAACGCAAATATTCCCCATCACTACTGAGAGTGTCCAAGATCCCAGCTCATCAGTACCATCAGCTCTGATCAGATCTCTGATCAGATCATTGATCCTCCTGTGACTGATCTCTGATCAGATCATTGATCCTCCTGTGACTGATCTCTGATCAGATCATTGATCCTCCTGTGACTGATCTCTGATCAGATCATTGATCCTCCTGTCAGCAGCTTTCAGTTGTTGTCTCTAATTTCTTCAGCTGTCAGATGAATGAAGTGCAGTAGAAGTGGAGCAGAAGCAGCATAAAACAGAAACACACAGTAAAATAAAGTGTTTCAAATCTGTACTTGAGAACTTTACTTGACTAAATGTGCTTAGTTACTTTCCACCACTGCAAACGTTGCTGCTGGAGCTTTACTGACGTTCACAGGCCACATGCTCCGACTCAGTGTCACATGTTCATACCTGAGTATCATCATGTATGACGGCGTCTGGGAGAAGGAGGCGATGAAGCTGGTGAGACCCAGCAGAACCATGAAGGGACGGAGGAGGTGGGCACACCCGCTGCCACAGGTCCCAGGAGAGGCGTAGCCGAGACCGCCGACACACCGACACTCAGTGTAGTTCTGCAGACACACACACGCTGTCAGGAAACACGCTGAGGAAACGTTGATTTAACAAAGGACATGAGACACAACGGTAAACGGGCAGAGAATGAATGAATGAATGAATCAGCAGCATTCTCTGTGTTCAGCTTCTGGAATATGAGGAGTTTATGCTTTTCCTGGTCACATGTGACAGTGAACTCAAAACAAACCATCTGAGTCAGATCCATGACACGTGAGCCCTGCTGGCTCTGAGCTCTGAGGTACTGTAGGTACTGTAGGTACCAGAACTTCAGAGTACAATTTAAATCCTGTTTTCTCCACGGTTCTGTTTCCTTCCAGCAGGAACCAGTCAGAGTTTTATCAGGACCTGATTCGTACGTTGGAAGCGGCGGGTGTCCAGTTTAAAGCTGCTTTAAAATGAAGAAAAGAAGCTGTGTGAACGTCACAGACACACACAGTTTGTGGGGGAGGATGTGTAACCAGTCGCTGCCCTGACGTGAACTCATCACTTTCACTTCCAGGGAGCAGGTGGGAGGAGAGTGATGCTGAAACCAGGTGAGGAAGACTTTCTCCAGCTGAGTAAACCTCAGTCACTTCCTCTGAAAACGCTTGTTTGATTATTCAGTGTAATCAGAATAATCAGCGTGATTATTAAATCCCTGACTTTACCAGAGAGGTTTCAGATCCGTCAAACATCTGACCAGTCACTCACAGTCCAACATTCAATGTGTGTTTCCTTTTCCTGTTTAGAAATGTAGAACTACTACAAAATAAA
Organism: Toxotes jaculatrix; assembly: GCF_017976425.1. Taxonomy (NCBI): domain Eukaryota; kingdom Metazoa; phylum Chordata; class Actinopteri; family Toxotidae; genus Toxotes; species Toxotes jaculatrix. The sequence continues at coordinate 26,069,448 of NC_054405.1, read as the reverse complement.
AGATGAAGATGAAAACTCCACTGACTGATGATGTGTTTATGTTCTCTGGTGTTATAATGAAAATCAGAAACCGATTTCCTCCTCTCTGCTGCTCAGATTTCAGATTACTCCCCTGATCTGTGAATCATTGTGTTCACAGCCAATGGGCTGCATGTTCCAGCCAGACTCGCCTCATATTGTTCTTTTCACAATAAGATGCCATCGGCTGCCACGTCAGTGACACTGCAAATGTCCTAGGACAGTCTCATGTTCCCTGCGTGTTCACAGGCTCCAGCACAGTAACTGATTGTACATGAACGGACAGAGGACGGCGCCGGTGTCGATGGGACATTACACCGGCCTTAGAAATGTCAAAAATGGACAGACTACAAAACAAAGACATGATATTCATGGAAACACAGTGAGAGACCTGCTGCACAGTTAGATTCCTGATCACTGAGCAGATTTATGGACATTTATCTTTGTCTCCGTTATGAGAAATATTTGGACCCAAACTGAGCAGGTCAGAGTTCAAAGGGTCAAACTTCTTCTACATATTCATCCTCTGCGAAGGATCTGATCACCACACTGAGAACAAACTGACAACAGCCTGATGACACTGATACTCAGCCTCAGCACATTCCTGCTCCTCAGAGGACAAACCACAGCTCCCTGCTCCGACTGTCAGCCTGCTTATTTAAACAGCTAATGTGTGTCCTCAGCTTCAGTCTGCATCTACACATCTCACCGAGAATATTAATCATTATGAACGCTGCCTGTTTTCACTTAGCTCTTCCTCAGAATCTGAAGTAGGAGGACGAGCTATTTGGAATTCTGTCTGTGAGACTGTGAGACAGAGAGACGACCGATTGTGCTTAAACCAGGAGTCGAATTCAGTCTCTGCTGCCTGCAGCTCACAGCGAGACAAAAGGCTTTTCATGAAACCACGTGGTGTGACGTCCACTTTACCCTGAACAGAGAGGAGCTGGCAGCACAGACATACGGAGCTCAGCAGCTCCCAGGCATTTAAACCCACAACATGAAACTGCAGAAAAGTGTCTCAGTCCACACGCGTGAGAAGACGATGTCATGGTTTGAGGATTTCAAAGTAAAATGATAAAGCGAGTCTCACTGTGACTTTGTTGTTGGAGTCCATCACTGAGGCGGTGCAGCCAGCATGACAGGGAGACCTGAACTCCATCCCATCTGAACCACACACCGGGTTAAAGGCGTCCTGAGGACACCGACAGCCAGAACTGCAGGACAACGCAGCAGTGCTGAAAACACACACACACACACACACACACACACACACACACAGAAAACTGGTTTTCCTTCATTCCTTCTCCTTCAGTCATAAAAGCAGTTCCCTTTTATCACAATAGTTTTTTTCTTTGTTAAACAGGAATGTAAATAATAAAAACTGTCACTAACTAAAAGACGCGTTAATTCCATTAATTCCCTGTAAATAATTAGATGAATTCTCTGTGATGACATTAATTCCCACACGGTGATGAAAGCAGATTCCTACAAGCAGCAAAATGAATTCTGTTAGTGATGAAATGTGTTTTGCAGCAGCAGTAAAATCTCTTCCCTCTCAGCTGTCCATGTAATTCCCCGTTAGCTTAGGAACAGGCTAACGTTAGCTCATTGTTTGTGGATCTGGGTTTTGACGCGCGGCCCTTTGTAACATGAGGTTTTCCCACAGTGACAGCTGATCCAGCCCCACAGAAAGACACGTGGAACAGGATCGGGTCGGGTGGTTTGTTGCCTGTCCGACGCAGTACCTGGGCGGAAAGACCCCGGCGACCGTCTGGGTGGGGCAGCCAATGAGCAGCAGCGGTGAGGCGGAGAACACGCAGAGCAGGATGGCGGTGGTGCACAACTTACTGGCACCACTGACCGAAAGATTCAGTCTCCGCATCAGAACTCCACCCAGCACAGTGCCCAGCACCGCCAGTGGGATACCAACTCCTCCTGAAAGAAAGACATGGAGAGGACGGAGGCCTCAGTCACAGCTGATCCAAACTGCTGCGACACATTCCAGGGGACGGATGCCACAGACCCATGTGGACTCTCACCTATCATCATGGTGGAAAAGGAGACGGTCTGGTTGAACTGTCTCTCTATGAACTTGGCCATGAAGGTGGCGAGGCCGGCCAGCAGCGCTGCCAGGTTGACCTGCGCCAGCACCACCAGCAGGTAGATGGGACTCCGCAGTGTCCGCAGAGCGATTCGAGGAAAACCTGAGGGACAGTGGTGGACAGAAAGACACATTAGGACCAATGGATGGAGAATTTCACCCATAAAGGGCAACTTCACCCAAATTACCCCGTCTATAACGTAGCCAGAGCAGGAGCTGTGGTGTAATGTTCCAGGTTTTGAGATGCCAGGACAGGTGTGCGTTTCAGAACAGAGAGAACAACCTTCAGTGTCACTGTGAAACCTGTTCACAGCCACAGAAACAGGGACGCTGTCTCTGGAAAGACATGTTGCTGCTCAGGTTCTGATGCAGTATATTTCAGAGGAAAATAAACCATAAACTCTGCATGGGCACACAGCAGCAATAAAACTGTCAGAAGCTCAGTGTCAGCTGAAACCTTAAAATACAGACACTCTGCTTCTCGCTCTGACCCTTGGTCAGAGTCGATGCCCTGCACTTTCCTCTGCTGCAGCTCCTTCAGACAGGAAAGAGAAGAGGAAAAGAAGACTCTTACTTTTGAGGAACTGAAGGAGGGTGAGCTCCTGGAGCGGGTTCGTCTGTTGCTTAGTGTCCGGTCTGGACTCAATGTCGTCTGCATCGTCCTGCACATATATGGAAACAGAAAATCAGAGCTGGACTGGTTTTTTTTTGTCCTCTGCAGGATTTGAAACCTCTCAGTCTGTAGCTGCTGCTACTTTTAGCGAGTCTGGGGCCCTGCATGCTGCCTCTGACTGTCAGACTCTGGATAGTGGTGTGGCTTGTGTTATGAACTGTTGTAACTGCAGAGGAATTTATCTTTGCATTGAGTGAGATCTCTGGGAAAAGCATGTTGTTTGGTCTAAGTCACTGAACAAAGACAAACACTGAAACTAGGCTGAATGTTTAATCAGATCCTCAGAGGTGGTCTGAGCTGCCCTCCAGATCTTAACCTCCAGGAGGAGAACTCAGCCGGGGGCTGACTGCTGAGCTGAAGCTCCTCGTTTATCTGTTGATTGTTCCAGTGTCTGAAAAAAAATACGGAAACATGTTTGGACTTCAGGTCATTTTCTGTAGCTCTTCTGAACTTCCCAAGCAGCTGTTCATTTCCACATCCAGCTGTTACAGATCAACACGATCCTTCATCTGGAGCGGTCTCTGAGTCCATCTGATGACTCTGAGTCCAGTGTCCCCGCGCTTTTAGCTCTGTGTTTGGTCTCCACCAGCTCCTGAGGGAAATATCTGGCTCCTCCATGTTGACATTAGCAGCTTTAAAGAAGGACCAAGAGCATCAGGACTGAGACGTCCTGCAGGTGTCACTGTTCAAACTGTGAGAAAGACGCTGCTTTAGAAAACATCAGTGGTCGGACGCAGTGAGAGCTCGTTGGGCCTCTGTGCCAGATTAAACTCCCGATGCTGGCTGTTACTGCACAATGCAGTTAGTGTTGCAGCTTCCAGGATATGATGGGAAAATGCATTGTGGATTCTCAGTTGACATTTTTTCTCTATTGATAAGTTATAAACACAACGAGTTACCAGATGGTTCCTGTTAGTGAAAGCCAGGGATGCTGCACTGAGCCGAGAGCGGAGAAGTCTGCTTCAGTTCATGGAGTCGTTCTGGCTCAGCGACAAAAAAACTTTCACTGCCAGTGTTTTTTCAGAGAGCGGCCGTGACTGGTGCCAGGAGGTTGCTCAACACTGCTGATATGATGTCCTGCGTTCAAATAAACACTCCAGAGTCGTAGTGAACATCTGAGCGAAGCCAAACCTCAGAGTAACTTTCTGTTTTAAAATCACTTCTCATGGAGTCAGAGAGTTTTACTGCAACTTCTCAGTCAGGATGCAACAACTGTGGAATCAAAGACTTAATTTTACACTTTAAGGCAGCGTTCAGATCATTGAGAGGTTAAAGTAAAGAAAGTAAACCACAGTCAACCCTCTGGGACCAAACACGGTGGTTAGAAAAATGTGTGGAATTCAGGAAATGGTGTCTTTATCTGACAAAGACACTGGCACCAAAATTCTGTCTGTAGATTCGAGTGTAATCTGAGGATCTGGACTGATTAATCCCATCATGCACATCTGGCTCTCTGATCTCAGCTACACACTGGTCACACAAACACCAGGTCACAGCTGAAGTGTGAAGTGTTAGGTCCTGAATCACAGCACCAACTCTGACCTGTTCACTCAGATATCTGGTGTTTCAAACTGAAAGCTGGCCACAGTTTGCTGGTGTATGTTCTGTGGAAATCTGTTGAGCAATCACTGGATGAAGTGGATCATTTAATTGTTGTGTTTGTTGTGGGGACGGTGCCAAACCACCGAGGCAGTTTGCTGTTCAGGCTCACGCTGCTGGTGCTTCGCCTGCATGTGGGTGAAACCCTCCTCCCCTGTGTGCACTCCCTGCACCGAGGGTCATTAAATCCTGTGGCTGTTACAGTTTGACCTCAGTTGGTCGTTATCACATCAGTGAGTGTGATAAAGATAAGCTGTCATCATCGAGATGCTTGTTTGAAGCAAGCAAACAAACACGTGCAGGAAACCACAGGTTCCACCGACTGTTTCCTGTTTCCTGTTTCCTGTAGATTCTGTTTTCCAATATATTCCAATATAGATTGTATCAATATCTCAGGCATCTCCAACACTACTGCTCTGCGTTTTTATCCTCCACACTCCGGATAATTCCATAACTCTACTGATTCCATCCATCCCACACTGACTGAACCGTTCACCTCAGAGAGAAAACCAATGCTGCATTCAGGTGCAGTCTGTAATCACAGAGTTTCCCAGCAGGAAGTGATCAGCTTTCAGTCGCCGCAGTGAGTTAATGGTTAATTTAACTTGAACTTCTGTGTGTGTGTCATACTGTGATGTCTGCCCATGTCAGGAACAGCACGGACAAATCACCTTTGCTGACCTCCACATACAAATTAAACCAAACCACAGCGGCTGCACGGTAAGAAAACTAGAGTTTAGAGAGGAAATCAAAGTCAAACTGAGCTATGGAAGCCCACACAGGACACACTGAGCGGTCATCTCTGTCTCTGAGCTTCCACTGCAACCTTTACATCAGGAGGAACTTTTTCTCCCATCTCACCTCTTTGGGCATGACTCTGGGGAAGAAGAGGTAAGGCAGCGCTGTGAGGAAGAGGAGGCAGGAGGCCACCAGGAAGCCAAGCCACCAGGCCCCCACCCAGCGCAGGTCTGTGGGCTCCAGCTCGACCTCGTCTGGAGAGAAGAACAGATGAAAAGCAAAGGAAACTCAAATGAAACGATCACAGTAAATTACCGGACAGAACAGAACAGGCAGGTGTGAAAGCCCGAGAACGTGAACGTGTTTTATGTTTCACAACATCAGTCGTTATTCACAAGGCCACAGCTGGAAGCTCAGACGTGTCTGATCAAACAGCTGATGCTGCTGTTTTTACCTCCGGCACCATATGAGGGTAAAAGTTCAGTGTCACATTAGCCCCTACTGGCCCCTGCTGGCCCCCCGCGCTGGCCCCCCTGACAGCGAGGACAGAAACATCTGACCCTGGATTTATAAGGTTCTACACTTTAAAAAACACAACAGTCGGACACAAGCACAACACAACTCTGTTTTAACATCTTCAAACATACGTTGCTTGTACATAATAGATCAGATTGTTCTCTAACCCTCTAATCAGCTGTTGCCAAACTGTACGTCAACATTAAAGCTCCGTGAATAAAACAACATGCCAACTGTTAATGAGTCACTCGACAGCAACGACAATAAAACGCCGGTTTGTGTTCAGAACAAAAGGAGCTTCGTGACAAGACGATCCTTCAGTTCCTTATGACACTTGTATATGTTCACACAGGAATTTGTAGTTCTGCACCTGTTAGAAACCTCACAGCATCTGCTTTACAGGGACGTGGTCATTTCATTTAAAAAAATAAAACCACATAAGTAAAATAAAGCTGCTGTAGCTGTGATCCTGAAATTAAACTTTAACTCTCAAAAAATAATCTGAACAAGTGAAGACTGAACAATGTCCTCACTGTCCACACACACACACACACACACACACACACACACACACACACACACACACACACACACACGTCCTTCTAAACATACATATTACACATGCATGCATAAACACATAGACTCCTGCCTGAATAATGTTTGCACTCACACAGACACACACTCAGTTACACAATCACCTCCTCCCTCCAATCACACACACACACACACACACACACACACACACACACACACACACACACACACACACACACACACACACACACACACACAGGATGAGGAAACTGGATTTTGTTTGAACAGGTCTCAGGAGAAACCTGAGCTCCATTAATCCTGACGGAGTCTGACTTTAACTGAACATCAGCAAACTCTCGCACTGTCGAGTCCTGAGCCTGAAACATGATGAGCTTTGATGAGCTCTGTGATTCCTTTCACTCTGCAGAACATTTCAGGTCAAGGTCCAGACTTAGAGCTGGAACATGTTCCAGAGGTTCTCGGCCTTATTCAGTGATATTCTGCAGCTTCTTTCTGTGGCTAATGTTGGACATGTCTCTGTGTGACTCTCTGTGTGACTCTCTGTGTCTCTACAGCAGCAAATCTGTGTCATAAAAATTTGACCGTGTTCACGAACCTCAGAGTGAACTGAGCTGTTTGATCTTATCTGTCCAACTTCTGAATCCACACCTTTAGGTTTTTTTTTGTCACATTTTGTTGTTCATGAGTAAAAACAACATCTTTAAACATCTTGTCAATATCAAATCCAATTCCAGTTGTGTTTGTTGCTGTGTGTGAAAACCCTGAGGGCTCAGTGCTGCTCCTACACGTCTGTTTCCCACATGAATGACAGGACGTCAGCAGGGTGTTAATTTACTGTTTGCATTAAAGAAACCAGCTGTTAAACAGTCAGTGACTCAGCGCTGAGCGATTCAACGTTCCACCAACATCCAGCTCTGAGCTGTTTGATCTGTTGTGTACCTGAGTGTTTGTTCATCCGTCGTTCTGGGTCGAGCAGGTTCATTTCACACTGTGCTGATTAAATAAGGAACATTGTGTTTCCTCAGAGTTTCAAACACATCCAGGCAGATTTAGGATTGGTCGTGTTTCTATCACGTCTTAAACTTTCACTGAGGTTCTGTTACTGTCCACTGTCCACTGCTGGCACCGATGCACAGCTCGACTAACAATCCATAATAAATCAGCGGCCAAATAACATCCGATGTGTAAAGAAGTCAGGGGAGTGAAAACCTTTCATAGCGTCTGTGTGACGGCAGCATAAACTGTTATTTCCTGTGACTTTAACTGTCAGTTGTCTTTTGCAGCTGTTACTCAGAGACAATGACCAACATTAATCAGCTTTTCACAGTTTTTACTTCACACTTGACCGCCTCATGCAGGAAATGCTCCCTTTCCTTTTAAATAAGTTATAAATGAGTGTGACTTCAGCAAAGAGGAGGAAGTATACAGTACTTCAGTCCAGCTGTGAGCCATCAGCGCAGTGTCTCCTCACCTTTGGATAATCTGTTAAAGTCGACGTAGTAGCGCAGCATGAAGGAGCCAGTGATGAATCCCAAGGCCGGGCCGATGGAGGTCACAGCGAGGAGGATGCCTGCAAAACACGACGAGAATAAAAACTAACAGCTGCTGAGAAACAGAGTCACTGAGGTCCAGTCGTCCTGCTTTCAGCCCTGAAACGGTTCTTTTACTTCATTTAAAGTGGAAAACTCTCTGACTGTCCTAACTGTGGCTCAGCAGACAGACGCTGATGACAGAGACTACACTGCTGATGAACTGAACTTCACTCAAGAAAGACAGAGAGAAAGACAAAAGAAAGACAGAGAGAAAGACAGAAAGAAAGACAGAAAGATCCCTGCTTTTTGTTCTGCCTGAGCAGAGACGACCTTCCACACACATGTGACATATGAGACGTATAAAAACACAGTCACAGTAAATGAGCAGTGCACAGGCGTCGTTAGTCCTGACTTCCTGTGTGTGGATCAGGTTCAGCCTCAGACTCTTTCCATATGTTTGGTATGTGATACCACAGGCTGGTGCGACCCTGCAGGACACGCACATGTAACACGGAGGCTGCAACATTCCTGACAGCGGCCGGGTCACAAGACACAAGCGTGACCTTCTGTTCCTCTTTGATAACGTTGGATTTCAGTCTGGCATCATTAGAATGATCTGAATGATCTGAGCTCCAACACTGTAACGACTGAACCCAGCAACGAAAATATCTGAAACAGGCCCAGATCAGGGTGGAGCTGCCCAGCTGTGCAGGGAGGATCAGCACACACACACAGACACAGACACGCAAACCAGAAAGGTTTGTCCAATCTCCATTTACACTTGTCCTTTCTTGTGTCTCATGTCAGGAACTAACAGCAGTGTAACATACATGAGTCTCATTAATGACCCGTGAGCGACTTCACTCTCCCACCTGTCGGATTTCATTCCACCTTCAAGGACTCTCGGTGTTCTCACTGCCTGTGTCTCCGTCAGCCAATCAGTGACGAGCAGAAGAGCAGGTGTAGGTAAGCTTGGCTCTGACATTCTGGCAAGCTGCGACTTTTCCGGGTCATGGGCTATTTTCTCGAATTAAAATGGTTTTAATGAACCTGCACCCTGGTAGAAAGCACACACATCACCGTTCCCTCAGCAGGCTTACCGAGGTACAGCGGCGAGTTCTTCTTGCTGGCGTAGTCGTCGATGTAGGAGATGCCGAAGGGCTGGATGGGGACGGCTCCGATACCCAGCAGCAGCTGACCCAGCAGCAGCAGAGGGTACACGCCCTGCTGGGCGCGGCTGTCCTGCTGGGCGCACGTCTGATCGGCCGAGGAGGACGTGAGAGGGCTTTCTGACTGGCAGAGGCCCGAGCTGTTATCGCTGGAGGCTGATGGGAAAAAGAAGGGAAGGTGAGGTTAATACATAATGTCCTTCAGTCCAGTCACAAGAATTTGTGTGTGTGTGTGTGTGTTATCTCACAGCTGATGCGGTCGGTGTACTCGTACAGTCCACTCAAGAAGTGCGGCAGTGCCATCAGCAGCGAGGCGAGGCAGGCCAGCAGAGCTCCGCCGCCGATGAACCGTGGGCGGTGGACGCGACTGCCAAAGAAACTCACAAAGATGATGAGGACGGTGTTCCCCACCTGGACACAGAGACACAGGGACACAGAGGGATGATGTAAAGCAATGCTTTACTGTCAGGGGTCAGTCTGTGTGGATGATGCTCCTTTGATAGTGAAAGACAGAAGACGGAGCAGCATCCACAGATCGGATCCGTCCACATGTGTCCTACAAGCAGCTGAAGACGACCCTGTGACCACAGATTTCTGAAGCAGGCTTTGATCCAAATGAAGCCACATACACATGCATGTGGTCAGTACATAGTCTGTCTGAGCAGCTGGAAATGGAAATTCACTTCAAAATTACAAATTGACACTATCAAAAAAAATCCCCTTGCAAACAGTAAGTGCACTGATTTCAGAACAAACTGCAGAGTGTCTCCGACCTCGTTGAAGGCTGCCAGGAGCCCTGACTTCTGGCTGGAGAGGCCGTAACGTCTCTCGATGGTGGAGATGGAGCTCTTCATGTAGCCCGACACCAGGAGCTGCGCCAGCTGCAGCAAACTGTGGCAAAACACAAAGAACTGCAGAAAGAAGGAAGGAGGAGGAAGGCCAGAAAAGGGTGGGGGGGGGGGTGGGGGGGCAGAAAGTTGGGTAAGGAGGCAGGAGAGGAGGACAGGGGGTCAATAAAGGGACTCATCATGGCCGTGGGGTTCGATCATCTGCAGGTTTTCACTGAGTTCAAATCATCAAATCTCCATTCTACAAACTTCTTTTCAGAGCAATGAAGTAACAACAGCAACAATCAGAGACGGACGCCTGAAAAGTGAAAGTGCGTGAACTCATCAGTTATGTGATCTGCTGTTTTGAGGGGAAATGTTTACCAGGAGAACAATACCAGGACGGCCTCAGGATGTGAAGCGTCTCCACAGACGAGAGAAATCTGCTCAGCGGAGCACGGATTTCCACGAAAGCAAGAAAACCTGGAGAACAGCAGCTCCCACAGATCCCAGAGTCCTGACGGCTGCAGCTGGCTTTGCTTTTAGCTAATGTGCTGGTTACCACTACTGCACCTGTCACATCTGCAGTGACTCACCTGAGTCAGGACACTGAAGCAGCTGTTACTCTCAGCACACGTGGTGTCTCGGTGTCATGGACTCTCAGGCACACGCACCTTAAACTAAACTAAACTGTGTGTGATTCAGCGTTTCTGTCTGGATGTGAAGCACAGACAAACCTTGATGCTGTTGAAGAGACTCTGCTGCCGAGCAGAAGGTCGTGACCCCGCGGGGTCAGAGTTCACGTTGGGGTCGTTGGCTCCCATGATGATTTCTACCACACGTAGAGTGAAGAGCTGAACGAAGCCTGAAACACACACACACACACACACGGTATGTCACAGGCTGATATCACACACAGTGTTTGCTGCAGTCAGAAACATGGCTGTTCAGATCCTACTGCTCCAACACAATAACTTTAATAACATGAACACACACTGCTGATCGCACACACTCACGTCGGAGTCGTCCTGTACAAACATGGCTACAGGATCGCTGAGCACGTTAAAGAAACAAAGAGAGAGAGAGAGAGAGAGAGAGAGAGAGAGAGAGAGAGAGAGAGAGAGAGAGGGAAAGAGGGAGTCGCCTGAGCTCTGGACAAAAGCCAAGAGGAAAATCAGTGCAGCATCAGCCAGGGGGAGAAAAACAAGACGCAGAGACAGGACAGCTTTCATGAAGGTCTGACACACACATAAACTTTAATAACCAACAGAGCAGCAACAGTAATGTGTCGCGCTGTGAGTGTGTGTGAGATCCCACTGGCTTCAGATCCACCTCAGTTCAGTTCTGATGCAGTGGATAAACGTTTCACACCACACTGCATCTGTCAGCAGACACAAGAACATTTCAGTGTTTGCTTTCATTCCTCCTTTATCAGCTGTATTTTACTATAGTCATTCATTATCTGTTTATACAGCAGCAAAGGAAAACAACAGCATACCTGAGAGTTTGTTCTCTCCAAAGACCAAGGCCCTGATCTCATGTTGTCAGAAATAACTGGGACCATGAAAAGGAAAGAAAACAATGGAACAGACAGAGAAAGAAAGAGGTGGCAATTATCCTCAGAGGAGCAGGAAGGAAGCAGCTTCTTATCTTCAGAGGAAAACAAAGTGGACAAACCAGCCTCCGACCCGCAGATCAGCAGCCGAGGATCAGAGACGTGACACATCTTCTGGAGTTTGTATTTGCACTTCAACAAACTTGCCAACCATGTTTACTGTGCTGTTTGTTTACATGAGTAACTATACCCAGACTGATAATCCTGCCTGGGCTGCTGCGATTTACAGGGAGTCGCTGGCAGATCCAGGTGTTGGCTGAACATGTTATGTCTTATGTTCATCACTTAATAATTCTGAATGATTTCACATTGAGAGGAAGGTAGCTGTGTTTGTTTTAGGCTTTGGTCCTGTTAAAATATCACATCGGTGAAGTGCACCTCTATGTACAAGTCAGAGGGAAAATGGGGGCAACTGTCATTTATCTTTTCCAAAGCTCAGGAGAGGCGTCCTCGTCGTTCACTTCTTCAAACCCGTCACCTCATTCAGTCACAATCAAAATCAGCAGCAAAGACGTAAAGTTTAAGAACGATGGAGTCACTACACATCGATGTTCTTCAGCCAGATCAGGCCAAGAGGAGAGAGCATGGGGGGAGAGGGGGGAGAAGCAGCGCTTCACTCCACGACCAATGATGGAGAAAACAGAGAGCTGTGAGGACACGTCCACTGTCTCATGCTGACTTTGAGCTTCTTTAGTATCTTTTTCATTCTCTTTAAGTCATTTAATTCGTCCAACAGTGATCTGAGAGGCTCCGTTAGCCTGTGGACTTTATCCTCAGAGCCCACAATATCCCATAAACCTGACTGTGTGTGTGTGTGTGTGTCTGACAGCTGCTCAGCTCTGCTTGGTCCAGCTCCAGCGTGGCCACAGTTCACTGTGACATACTGAGCGACTGCTCCACAAAGTAAAGGCATTAAGAAGCAACTGTCAGCGTTCAGTCGCTGTGCTGATAAGGAACCAGCGGTGTTTGGAAAGTATTTCTCTCTGGAATGCAGCGAGTTACACCAGAGCTATAATTAAGTGAAGCACTTCAGTGAATGTACTTTCCAACAATGGGTTTTTCTGACCAACAAACAGCAGCGCACTCAATGAATCCTCTCATTTTACTTCACTTTTTCCTCACACTCGTGTTCAAGTTTGAAAAGTGAGAGAACCGGCAAATTTTCTGGTTTTAGACACCAGCTCTACTGAAGCAGGAAAGTTTAACTTTACTCCCAGGAAAAGCTGGACATGTCCCAGAGACGGGAGACAGAAAGGATTTGTTTAGACTCACTGTGAAAGCAGCGGCTCAGGTCCGTGTCTTTGCTTCCTCCTCACACTTTGCTGCAGCTCAGATTCTCTCGTGGTGTTTACTCAGTCGTCCAGCCCTTTGAGCATGCTCACTCTGACAGGGAGAGAGAGAAAGGAAGGAACTGGAATTTGAAGGAATTCGACCAAAAAAGAAAGAAGAAAGAAAGACAGAAAGAGAGAAAGAAAGAGAAAGGGAGTGAGCTTCAGGAATGTCCCATGTGTATAATCTTACAGCCCATAAACAGAAGAACTAACAGGATTCAAACAAGTTTCCCGAACAAACTCTGCCTCAGAACGGCTCAAAGTTCTCAAGGCACCAACTGTTTCTCTCTCTCTTTCTCCTGTTACTTTCTCTTTCACCTTTTACGGTGACAGACACTGTTCATACATTAACACAGATCATGTGTTTTCAGAGTGTGACTACACTGCAGTATAACACTTAGGCCCAGACTGGAATATTTCAACACGTATTTGATGGACAGCCATGACACTTTGATATTCATGGTCCCCAGAGGATGATTTGGAATGATTCTCTGGCTTTTCTTTTGAATATTTGCTCTAAAACGAAACATTCACACGTAAACAGACGGGGTCATGGGTGGCCGAGGTTCACTGATGCACGGGTGGGGGGGCAAAGGCTGGCCCGCGTGCTCAGATCCAACAGACGAGCTACTGTTACTCAAACTGCTGAAGAAGTTAATGCTGGTTCTGATAGAAAGGTGTCAGAACACAGTGTACGGGGCGGCACAGCCTCAGCCCAGTCAGGGCGCCCACGCTGACCCCGGTGTGCCGCCGACAGCGCCAACGATGGGCGCATGAGCATCAGAACTGGACCACGGAGCAATGGAAGAAGGTGGCCTGGTCTGATGATTCATGATGGCCGGGTGCGTGTGTGTCGCGTACCTGGGGAACACACGGCACCAAACGAGTACAAAACACCTGACGTAACTAAAAAGGACCAATTCACCATTTCTCAGCCACTGAATCACCATTTTTCATCTGAAACATGTGGGGGAGGGGCTGCCCAGCGAGGCGCCCGGGAAGCTGGGGTGGATCGGTGCCTTGCTCAGGGGCACCACAGCCATGGTCACAGAGACAGGGGAGGCGCGTCTCCTTCACCACCACCGCATTCGTTTTTTTGCACTTGGTCGAGGGATCGAACCCACGACCCTCCGATCTCAGGCCGGTCCAAAGTCCAAAGCCGCACTCTTAACTTGCTGCCCACGGCCGTCCCCATAATTTGGCCAGTCCTTAGTGTTGTAACTGTAAAACTGTAAAATGAGACAGATGTCGTCATCACACTCAGCCACCACGTGTTTGCCTGCTCTCATTTACTCAGCTTCCTGTTTGTGTTTGTCTCACTTTTTTTCACACTTCCTGTTGTTATCCACTTATGACTGTATGTTGTCTGATTTGAACTGTTTTTACTGCTTCTGGTTCGTACGTCTAGCTCACAGGTGTGATTTCCAGGGGGGACGTCCCACCACCTGTGTCCTGTGACCGTGTAGCTTCTGCAGTCCGGCCGACCTTACTGCTGCACGTTGTGGTGACTGTGTGATTGTTTCACCTGTAAAACATCAGAAAGGAATGAAAGACGTCATCAGAGTTTCCTTCAGTCTGCTGTCACTCAGCACAGGGACAGGGACAGGGACAGGGACAGAGCCGTGTGGGATCCACAGGGATTAACAGACTCACTGCTGCAGCTGTAAACAACAACAACAACAACAGACTCAGGTCCACATCACTGCTGCTGTAAACTGATCATTCAAATCACCACCTGATGGAAGTATTGATAATGTTCATCATGAAACTGACAGAGCAGTCATGTGACCAGCAGGTGGCGCCCCACACCAGTTTCTATCACCTGTGACAGATTCCCCTGCATGTCAGAAAAGACTGAGGTGGAAAGTAACTGCGTACTTTTACTCAAGTATTGTACAAAGTATGAAACACAGTTTGGAAGTTTTGTACTTTGAGCCACTTCATCATTTCATTGCCTTGAGCCTCTGTGTTCTTCCTGGGAAACAGGGCCCAGCTCTTTCTTCCTTCTCAGGAAACAGCATCTGTCTTTATCAGGAAATAATGTACCTGTGAAGGAATGTACTAGTGTTTCTTATCCCAAGAGTCTGGGATCGGAACGAGAGACAGAAAGTGAAAACAAAATTCTTTGACAGTCAACCTGAAAGTTTCAGACTGTCCCAGTGGACTCCAGTCAGCTGTTAATCAGGAGCACCGAGATAAAACTAACCCAGTCTAACAGTTCTGCAGCAAATCCTCCGTCATGAAGGCTGGAAGCTTCACCTTGTGTTGAACAGTGTAAGCTGGGTGTACCTGTTCAGCTGGACACAGTGTTTAGTGACTTATGTGACCTCTTCATGTTTGTTCTGTACGGACCCTGAAGGGACTCACTGTGTTTGCTTGGTCACAAACTCAGAGTCAGTTTCAACTGTTGCATTCTGGGAGCTCAGGGGACTGCACGGCCTCCTAATGGTCCAACAGTTTCATCAGTGTGTGATCCAGTTACCACAGCAGCCACTAACGAGTGTTAATCATCATCATTAATGAGCTCCGCTGTGAGCCGCTTCCTAACCAAACACTTATCAACAGTTTCCGATGGTAATTAGCCCTGAGGGAGCAAAGACAGAGGCCAAGTCACCGAGCTTCATCACAGGAAACTCTTCTGGGATCAGGCTCCTGGGATCTACATGGACTCGCTTCAACAACAACACATGATGAACCTCTGGCTGCTGAGAAACTGGCCCACACTGCAGCGAACAGGAAAAAGATCTGGAAACAGAAAAGGACAAAAGTGAAACTCACCAAAAACAGGAAGCAGCGGTACAGGTGGATTTTCCTGCTTCCAGTCTTTGTGCGAAGTTAGGCTGATCGTGTTCTGGACCCACAGACACGAAAAATAAGGTCTAAAGAAAGTGTGAAGCTCACTCTACAGGCCGGAGTTTCTCCAGAGACACGGAGCGGCTCCCTGTCCGTCGGCCCCTGAATGCCTCACTGCAGGTTTAATTCTATTTACCTGCTGGTCACTGAGACACCTGGGAGCTCTGAGGCCTCCAGGACACTGATTACAGCCCAATAACAACACAGGTATACACGGGCCTGGGTGGTCTATGGTACAAAGACACATATTATACAGACACAGGTAAGAGAGCAAACACCTAAAAAGAGAATCTGTCCACTTCCTGTACCCACTTATTCCATTATAGGGTCACAGGTTGTGAAGAGGGTCTTCGTATAAACCAGGTGGGGCAGGCAGAGATGGAAAACCTCTGCAAACTCTAAAACTACAAACTACTGAGTCCATCTTTCTGTGATGTTCCACATCATACAACTGTGGTTCACACAAACAAAGTTGTGGATGTTGTGTGGTATAAAAGTTGTTGAATCCTCAGAGTCCGAGTGTTGTCTGAATGTTGTCTGAATGTCTAAACCCCTCTGGGGAGAGTGTGAGCCAGCTGCTGGGAGGGAGGGGAGGTCGCTTAGCTCCCTCGGCCTCATGCTTCTAATTAACAAACTGTCTCTGTAACAACAGCAGAACAACAAAAACACAAGTGGTGAAACAGTGAGGTCATATTCACATTACATCACTCCCCAACCCATCATACCTTTGTGTTTGACCTTTAATCCAAACCAAGTTCAACCTGTTTCTGCTGTGCACAGAACATTTCACATCTCTGTGGCCAAACCTTTCAGCTTTGAATCTCCTGTGAACACAGAGCAGTGGCAAACACTTAGAAACAGAGTCAGGCCTGAGACAGACTCAAACACAGACTCAGGCAAGACCAGCTCAGAGCAGCCAGGTGGAGAGAGGACACGTCGAGGTGGACGGGTTTAACAGAGGGACAGGTTTTAGAGAGATGCATGTAAATGAGAAAGACCATGATCTCAAGATGAGGAAAAAGAGAAACAGATGGAGACTCTGAGAGAGAGAGAGACAGGAACCGTCCATAACAGAGAACAGACCCCAGAGGAATCAGGAGGAGATAGGACACAATCAGCAGACGGACACACAGACATCAATTTGCTTCTCACTAACCTATTCAGTGACAGCCCAGTGGTGGTGAGCTACCATGCTGATCACGGTTTGACTGAACGCCTCCCAGATGTTTTTCTTCAATTTCTCCGCAACGACCAGCCGACTCTGACCACTGGCAGCCCATCAGTTGGCTAAGCAGCGTTGCCTGTCTGTTGACAGTTTCCGTGGCGACCGGCTCGATGACTTGGCCTTACGTTTTGTGCATTACCTCCCCAGATGACGAGCTCTCGTTATAAAGATGCAGGCACTGGCTGCGGTCCTCTGGCAGAAGCTTGGCAGGTGGATTTTTGGTAACTGCACAGCAAGAGAAACAAAAGGTCAATTTTAAATTCTTTAAATGATTAAAATCACTGAACTGTTCCAATGTTTTGAGTCTGGCAACAAACGGTTGTAATGCTGATTTTCTGTGGTTAAAGTTTAAAGCTCTTTCTTCTCTGTTGACATTTACAAAAACCTTCATCACAGAAGACGTATTTACTCATCTTGTGTCTTGATTTGAAAAATCTTACACGTGACAAATGAGCATCGACCCTTTTGTTTCAGGTTGATGGAAAACTACACATTCAACAGCTTCACCCTGCAGCTGGAGGGGTTAAAGGTCACAGAGGTTTCCATCTACCCCGTCTTTTTCTTTTTCTTTTTCTGCTACCTGATCATTATGCTAATCAATGTAGGCATCGTTGTCCTGGTTTTCACTGACAGGAACCTTCACCAGCCCGTGTATCTCCTGTTCTGCAACCTGCCCGTCAACGACATTGTTGGAAATTCCATCATGGTGCCCCGGCTGCTGTCAGACATCTTGCTGCCTCCCTCTGAACGACTCATCAGTTATTTTGAATGTGTGATTCAAGCTTTCACCACACACATGTTCGGCACCACTTCCCACACAGTGCTGATGATCATGGCCTTTGACAGATATGTGGCCATCTGTAATCCCCTGCGCTACACTGCCATAATGACCAACAGAATGGTGATGAAGCTGACAGTGTCTGCCTGGGGAGTGGCCTTTGTTTTGGTGGGGATTCTGCTCAGTCTGACCATACGGCTGAACCGGTGCAGGACTCTGATCACAAACCCCTTCTGTGACAACGCCTCACTCTTTAAACTCTCCTGTGAGAGTGTGGTAATCAATAACATCTATGGCCTCACTTTCACTGTGGTGCTGTTCACAGCTTCTATAGGCAGCATGGTTCTCACCTACACTAAGATCACAGTGGTCTGTCTGACCAGTAAGAACAAGTCTCTGAACAGGAAAGCCCTGAAGACCTGCAGCACTCATCTCTTTGTGTATCTAATTATGCTTTTATGTGGAATGCTCATCATCATCCTTCATCGCTTCCCTCAGTACTCAGACTACAGGAAACTGTCTGCCATTCTGTTTCACATCATCCCCGGCAGCCTCAACCCCGTTATCTATGGGGTTCAGTCAAAAGAGATACGAAAATTCCTGTCAAAGTTGTTCAAGTCCAGAACGATTTTTCCGTCATTATAATATAAAACACAAAAAAAGTTTTTACAAACATGATTTTGAAGAAATGCACTTGTCTTTGCTGTTTTTCTAAATTTTCCCAGACCTGTTTTCTTCAATGGAAGAAGTGGACATGGCCAAAGGAACAAGATCAATAAAGTTAATGACATAAATATTTCTAGTGAGTCAAGTTTCTGACAAACTGCAGTGTCTTAACGGTGGAACTCTGCTGTGTTCATTAGTTTGTATCTGTGTGCATGTTCCTGATCAGATCTGTTTACAGAGATAAGATAATAAATATATATAAATCGCAGGATTTATTGTTATTATTCTTAAGTAGTTCACCCTTTTAACCAACAGGGTCTGACATAAACGTGGTAATAAAAGAAGCCTTTGCTGCTTGTGAAGTGTTGTTGGAAAATTCCTTTGTCCATGATGATTCATTTTTTTTTAACATACGAAACAACGAAACCTGTGATGATGCAAAATAAATGTAAAGAAAATCATGTTTGTTAAGGATTAAATTTCCAGTTTATTGATGAAAATGTGTCAGTGCTAAATTAAAACCAGGCGGCCATCGTACAAATCTGTGTATCAGTAAATTAAATTTCAAGTCTTTGTACTGCACCCGCTGCGTTACGCCACCATCATGACCGGCAGGATGGTGGCTCCATCTGCAGCGTCACGCTCACCTACCTGAAAATCACTGCAGTGTGTGTGAACAGTAAAAACAAGGTGCTGAACAGCAAAGCGCTGCAGACCTGTGCCACCCACCTGACTGTGTACAGCCTGCTCCTGGTGTCGGCCTTCATCATCGTCATCCTGCACCGTTTCCCTCAGCTGTCAGATCACAGGAAGGTGGCGTCTGTCCTGGGACATGTTGCTCTGCCTGCTCTCAACGCTGTTATCTACGGGCTGCAAATTAAAGAGGTCAGACAGAGGATCGTGGCTGTTTCAAAATAAATTTCCAAATATTTCCACAATGATAGAATATATGTGTCATATATGTCAATAACATTTTAAATCCTTAAGTTTTTCAAGATTCATAAATGTTTGTTTTGACAACAAGTATTAAAATCCCCACGAACATCATCTCATGATGTCAGTGACGTGGCGTCACCTCAGAGCAGGAAGGCTGTGGGTTCGAACCTGCCGGCAGAGAGGGACCTTTCTGAGGGGGGAGTCATATTTTATCCCAACATGAAGTAAAGCACCATCATGCTTCATATCACAGCACATCATAATCTATTATGATCTATTATGGTTTTTTTTGAGGGTTCTATAACAGGAGACACAGTTAATGCTTGATGCTGAGTCACTGGTTGCCAAGCGACGGCTGACCTGACAGGATGTGATGCTGCGGCTGAAGGCTGCTGATGCACTAAATAAAAGTGTGAACTGTCTCCGCTCTGCTCTGGGGTGGAGGGTGGTTCATGCAGACACACACAGGTACTGAACCGTCTGCGGCCGATGAATGTGTTGGTGTGATTGTACCTCAGCTTTGTGGAGCTGTGCTTTGTAAAGAGCAGGAAGAGCAAAGCTACAGATGGATCCTTTCTTTCTGTAGCACTTTACAAAGAGCTCAGTGAAGATGAAGGATGAAAGCTGCTCCTCAGAAACCACACGTCAGACTCACGGCTATGCAGAAAATCTAAAAAGCCTTTTTTACAGTGAACGCTTGTTTGACTGCTCTTACAAATGTCTGGAAGTTCTTTGACTTGTAGTCATCATCAGGATCATTAACATGTGAGCTAATGCGGACAGGTATTGCTGAGTCAGCAGCTTGTGTGTGTGAGTGTGTTTGTTTCAGATCAGTTTCTGCCTCCACACTGATCCACAGGAAACACTGCTTTAAGTGTCATTTTAAGTGAGAAACACTGTGTTCAAATGTACAATGCTCCTCTGAAAGATTCAGATTCACAGAGTCAGTGTCGCTGTGATGTGGAAATGTTTGGATTAACTGTGGAAACTTTGGTTCAGGCTGTTTACTAAGAGGTTGATCAGGAAATCTTGTTATTCTGTAACTGTGTGATTCACTTCTCATCTTTACTGAAGTCTTCATTCTTATGTGACAGATGAATCATGGAGAACCAGACTTTCACTGTCGATGTCCTAATCCTGGAGGGGTTAAAGGTCACCCCTCAGTCCTCCATCCCTGCCTTCATCCTCCTCCACCTCATCTACGTCTTCATCATGGTGTCCAACATCGGCCTGGTGGTCCTGATCTTTAGGAGCAGGAGCCTCCACCAGCCCATGTACCTGCTCCTCTGCAACATGAGCATCAATGATGCCTTCGGGGCCACGATAATTATTCCTCATGTTCTCAGAGATCTTTTATTAACAAACTCAGAGCGCTTCATTCACTACATGGACTGTGTCATTCAGGCCTTCTGCGTTCACCTCCATGCAAGCGCCTCTCACACGGTGCTCATGATCATGGCCTTCGATCGGTACGTGGCCATCTGCAACCCCCTGCGTTACGCCACCATCATGACCGGCAGGATGGTGGTGAAGCTGTCGGTTGCAGCCTGGGGAACAGCCTTCCTGTTGGTGCTGATCCTCGTGGGCCTCAGTGTCCGCCTGTCGCGCTGCAGACGGGTCATATCGAACCTGTTCTGCGACAACGCCTCCCTGTTCAAGCTCTCCTGTGAGAGCGTCCTCATCAACAACATCTACGGCCTCGGCTACACGGTGGTGCTGCTGGGCTCCTCCATCTGCAGCGTCACGCTCACCTACCTGAAAATCACTGCAGTGTGTGTGAACAGTAAAAACAAGGTGCTGAACAGCAAAGCGCTGCAGACCTGTGCCACCCACCTGACTGTGTACAGCCTGCTCCTGGTGTCGGCCTTCATCATTGTCATCCTGCACCGTTTCCCTCAGCTGTCAGATCACAGGAAGGTGGCGTCTGTCCTGGGACATGTTGCTCTGCCTGCTCTCAACGCTGTTATCTACGGGCTGCAAATTAAAGAGGTCAGACAGAGGATTTCAGCCGTGCTCCACAACAATAAAGTAGCTCTAATAGATGTAAAATGAGACGTAGTATGATCAGAGGACTGTGGAAAACCTCAGTGCTTTGGCACAAGATGCGTAAACAACATACTGAACATATTTTAGCAGAGGAACAACTGCTGCCCCCACTCTGGTGCCTATTAATCCCTGTGTGGTAAAACATTTAGCTCATGTGCACAAAACTCTTTCTTACTGATCAGTGGCTGGAAACGATGATTTCAGCTCAGTGTAAGATTCTGTGTTTGTTTGAAAATCTTACAGCGGCAGCTCCTGACAAATCTCTCAGCAGGGGCAGTTGTTGTGATGATGGCTAAGATGCCTGTTCAATGGGTAAACCAACTAAAGTCACTGTACAATATTACACTGCATTGTATAATTTGGTTTTCCTTGTTACCTTTCCTGTTCAACCACCAGCTACATGGCAGCATCAGACATGAATTGTACATACTGTACAATATTTTTGTACAGCTACATCACGTTCATAGTTAATTTCTTATGTACAATTATTTTTGGTTCTACGATGAAACACTTCCACTGTGACCATCAGCAGATTCACTGTCATCTACTGGTTTGACTCATTTGTATTTTCTGCTTTACAATAAATCACAACAATCCCACTGTCTCCATCTGACAACACTTTATTTTAGGTGCAGCTATTGTTTCGATGAATGAAATCAATGTTGACTATTTACTCTATATGCAGTCATCATCACAGTAACCATGGCAACACACGTAAGAGAATGACCATATTGAAAATCAAATCAAATTATACTAAAACCAAATCATCACAGAGCATATTCAGTATATACAGAGATATTCAGCTGGCGATGTCCAATCAATACAACTACAGTTCAACATTTACAGAGATCAATAACAGGCCGCTCCTCAGACACCGCGTCCAGCGACGCCACTAAATCAACCAGTCCGCGAACAATCGGTCCGCGGTCGCTGGACCCCTCGATTTCACATCGTTGCCTCCGAGGCTAACTCAAACACGCCACAGAGTCTGACATAGTCAATATGGCGGCCTAGAAAATGGCGGTTCTTACTCACCTCATCGTTGTGACGACACACAGCTATCATGTAGCTCTCATCCAACTGTGTGGCGACGCTAACTCTTCCAAAGACCAAAGTTTCAGGCAGCTGTCCATATGCATCTTCGATGTTTCATGTTTTCTCTCCTTCACCGAGAGATGGTGCGTGTCGGTGTCTGTGTTTCCATCCGGGTGAATCAGAGGGCAGGTGTAGCAGAACAGCGCGTTAGCTACTTAGCATCCTGCTAGCCACGTTTTCCGATCATACAGCTCCGTGAAAATCCGCGGCTGTAGCTTTTCCTGCTTGATATTTAAAATTTAAATTTGGTCTGGGTGCTCCTGATTCTTTGATAGCCAATTTATCCTGATTGCTCCGACGACAGATGGAGTTGCTCCGTTGAGTTGTAATGCTAGCCATGTCGATCTTGAACGTGAACGCGATGCGTATGCGCACGTAACCTCATCAGTGCGTATGACGAAAGTACGTTGGGGCACGCCCCCCCCGGAGCTCATAGAAATTCATCACAGGGTCTACAGTTTGAAAAAAAAAATTAACATGTAAGTCTATGAGAGCGCCAAGGGGCTGCTGATTGGATAATGCTGTCCAGGCTGCTGATTGGACAGTGATGTCCAGGCTGCTGATTGGACAGTGATGTTCAGACTTGGAACGGCAAAATAAACTCTTATGTTTTTCGTGTGGGTGAAGGTGGGCGGCGCACTATCGATCACTGTTAGCCAGCCGCCCCTGTCCAGGACATGAGCACAGGTGCAAACATGGACAGAGACACAGTGCAAACAAATACTAAAACTCACCAAGAGGCTGAACAAAGAGTCCACACACCGGAAGAGTTCAGAAAGCAGCCCCTGATGATGTCATAGAAACTGTTCAACGGCCACGGCCAGTGATGGAAACCAACGGTGGTTCCTAAGAGTCTGCTTTTTCCCCCATTCTGAAAACAACCATTCAACATTTAGACTGATGCATCAAAATATTAGTATCATGTAAAATATGTCAAATTAATTATTTAATTAATTATTTAAGCAATTCTTATTGAAGTATGAATTTTGCTGTAATTACCATTTCAAAAATGAAAATTAAACTTTTGTGACTTTTCCAGTTTGATCTCATCATCTGTTCTGTGTCCTGATAATTAAAGCCAGTCCCTTATTTTGAACAGGGGTGTTATTTTCGATGTGGCTGTGTCTGAGGCCACGATCATCCACATGTCCACAACGGGAGAAAGAATCCTGAGATTCTTTCTCCCGTTGGTTGTTCAAACTTCTGCTGTTTGGAGATGGTGGCAGAAACAAATATTTGCATAGCTCCATATTTTAATGCAGTGAATCTTCAAAGTCCAGATCTACATTATAGATTTTTCTCAAGCGTGCTTAGACAAAGGGTGCGAAAGTGCAACACACAACCACAAACCACCACCAGGAAACACAGTGCTGTAGATGCTAAGATTGACAACAGTTGCATGGTGACAAGCTGATCAGAGCTCAGGGATGAGATGTGAGCACCAGGGGCCACTGACTGGGTTTATAAAGCTCCAGCCTGCCTCAGGTCTGAGTGGAGGAGGTTCATGTCAGCGGAGGTGAGTATGAGACACACTGTCCTACATCAGAAATGAAGTTTTCTTATCATCATTTTATCTGAAGTACTGCGTTAATGTCTGAGCTGTGATCTGAGCAGTAAAAGGCTGCAGATTTAATTTCAGACTTTTTGGCAGTTTTACAAAACTGATCAGCACCTTTTTCTTTTCCTTCTTTTTTTATTTTGAAAGAGGAGAACAAATTAGAGCTGACTGAATTATTCATGATTCTACAGTTTACTGTTGCGGTCATTCAGACTGATACTGGACACAGAGAAAATATTTTTATTATCTTCATTTTGTGCAAACTAACAATATTTTCTAAGAGAATCTGATGAACATTAATAAAACGAAAACACAAGTTGCTTTCTCCATTTTAAAGCCGCTGGGTATGAGACTAAATTCAAACTGCTCTCACACAGTCGCTTCAGACCAGCAGTGAAAAAAGATTTGTTAAATGAGGAGTGATTTTTAATTGAAGCTATAAATATGATTTTCACCTTTTTCTAATTTGAAATGTTTGTGTTGTTGAACATCATGTTTTCAGTTTGATTTCATATCTGTTTGTGTCATTTGTAATGAGATGAGAAGGAGTTTTCTCATAGTAAATGACACGTTTTCTGTCACTAAATCTTATATTGTGAAGCTAATGAGCACATTGTTGTGTAAAATTAAAAATATATTTCATTTCTCTGAGCAGCTCTCCTCTGATGTCACTGTGTCTGTTCTGGGCATTAAATTCTATTCATATCCTTTTTCCCTTCTCATCCTCATTAGGCATAAACTGATTCTCTGCACTATGGAGAACCAGACAGATGTCCTGCTCCTGGAGGGGTTAAAGGTCACCCCTCAGTCCTCCATTCCCGCCTTTGTCCTCCTCCTGCTCATCTATGTCTTCATCATGATGTCCAACATCGGCCTGGTGGTCCTGATCACCGTGGAGAGGAGCCTCCATCAGCCCATGTACCTGCTCTTCTGCAACATGAGCATCAATGATGTCTTCGGGGCGACCACCATCATTCCCCGCCTGCTGAGCGACGTCTTTATTCCAGAGACAGATCGGTACATCAGCTACATCGACTGTGTCGTTCAGGCTTTCTGTGCTCACTTTCATGCAAGCGCCACTCACACGGTGCTGATGGTCATGGCCTTCGACCGGTACGTGGCCATCTGCAACCCGCTGCGTTACGCCGCCATCATGACCAACAGGATGGTGGTGAAGCTGTCGGTGTGGGCCTGGGTCATCTCTCTGTTTATGGTGCTGATCCTCGTGGGCCTCAGTGTCCGCCTGTCGCGCTGCAGGTGGATTATATTCAACCCGTTCTGCGACAACGCCTCCCTGTTCAAGCTCTCCTGCGAGAGCGTCCTCATCAACAACATCTACGGCCTCGGCTACACGGTGGTGCTGCTGGGCTCCTCCCTCGGCAGCGTCACGCTCACCTACCTGAGGATCGCCATGGTGTGTCTGAGCAGCAAGAACAAGGTGCTGAACAGCCGGGCGCTGCAGACCTGTGCCACCCACCTGGCCGTGTACATCATCATGTTCGTGTCAGGCTCCATCATCATCATCCTCCATCGTTTCCCTGAGTTATCAGACCAGAGGAAACTGGCATCCATCATGTTCCATGTGGTTCCTCCTGCTATGAACGCTGTGATCTACGGACTGCAGATCAAAGCGGTCAGACAGAAGATTTTCATCATGTTTACGAGGAACACACTGGCTGTGACAGAGGTCAGGTGACTGCTTTTCATGTAAATAATTGTGATAAGTAAATGTCACTTACTGAAATTTGTAATAAAACAGTTTTTCTCAGCGTCTTTGTCATGAATTTCCTTTTTTAAAACCTGCTTTTAAATGTTATTTTACCCGTTCTGTAATTCTGTGAAGCTGAACATTCAAAGGACACGTTCACATTCATTCAGAGTCTGATCTGGTCACATGATGAGAACTGAACCACAGATTTAGCTGCTGTCTGATCTCAGCCCCTGAAATAAGTGGCCTGTCAATCATTTTGGAGCTTTGCTGATTTACACGCCTGGACATGTTTTAATTCATCTGAAAACAGGAAACATCTGTTCACATCACATGACCAGAGATGAAAAACGTGTGTGTTACAGATCTCAGATCAGTGATCACTGATAACTGAGCCAGTGCTGACTCATTTCTCTGTGTATGATCCTGGACATTTGAAACACAGGAAGCAGGAAGCGACAGCAGCAAACACGACTGTTTACTCCTGTTTCTTTCTTGTGGAGTGAGACATGGACTTTATGTGATGGTGGGTTTCCAGATAAGATTTGTGGGCCAGTCCGAGTCAAACCTCCTGCAGCTGCTCTGACTGAGTCTGTCTGCTGTTTGCTGCTCAGAGGACAGAGGCTGTTTACAGATGTTTCTCTGGAAACAGATGCAGCTGAACACGATGCTATGAGAGCTGAGAGACTTTATCACTTCATACATTCTTTCCAGAGAAGTGTTGATTAAAGCAGCTTCAAGAATCACGACTTTAATGTGTTTTTTTCCATTGGTCTTTGTTTACTTTAATGAACCCGAGTGTTTTACAACCTGAAGTCAGATCCACAAAACAACTGACCAACGGATCGGAACATCAAAACCCTGAAAACCGAACAGCAAGTTGACTCAGATACTGACAACATGCATGATGATGCTGATGCAAACCTGACAGCAACAGTTGCCTGGTGACGCACTCTTTAGCAACACAACCCACATTGGAGTACGAGCTCAGCTTATAAGAGCCGTATGTGAGTCCAGGTGTAGTCGGGCTGGAGGAGGTTCACGTCAGCAGAGGTAAATCTGAGACACACACACACACACACACACAAACACACACAGTGTGAGTGTCAGTGTGATGAAAAACAGAAGTGAGTGAAAGTCAGTTTCCTGTAAACAGAGGAAAGTGGAGTCTGTGAAATCACTTTTTTTCACTACGCAGATTTAACAGTGTGATCTAAAGATGAATGAAATAAAATAAATATGAAACATGAATCATATGTTTTGAGTTACATGAAGTTGTGACCTGTTTCTCAGGTTTCAGGCAAAATATTTCAGCATTTCTGTCTGAATGATTCACTGAAATGATATTTTTGTTTCCAGGGCAACGGGTGAGACTAAACAGTAGGTTGTGGTGCGTTTCTTTCTTTTCACTGAAGCAACATCCTGAACTGCGCTCACCTCTAAAACAGTTAATAACCTCTGAGCTGGAGAACTGGCCGTTCATCAACTGTCGTCCAAATGTGAACAATGATCAAAGTGAAGTGAATTTAAATGGAATTTTTTTCTCTCACACCTTCACCCTTAAAAATTCATCATATTAAATAACCGAGGCTGTTTTTTTTTTCCCAAACTCTTTCCCAACTTTGACTGTTGCTTAGTCACAAATATTTAAAGTTGCAGAGAAATATTTAAGATTTGTGTACACAACTACTCTACCACTATTCATTTATTCTCTATACCAACGATCTGCATGAAACAACAAGTTTCTCTTATTACACAAATTACCCTGTGTCCTGACTGAGTTCTCTGTGTGGTCCAGGAGCCTCCCTCTGCAGTATGGAGAATGAAACTTTCAGTGCAGATATTTTATCCATCGAAGGGTTAAAGGTCACCCCTCAGTCCTCCATTCCCGCCTTTGTCCTCCTCGTCTTCATCTACACGCTCATCATGGTGTCCAACATCGGCCTGGTGGTCCTGATCACCGTGGAGAGGAGCCTCCATCAGCCCATGTACCTGCTCTTCTGCAACATGAGCATCAATGATGCCTTTGGGGCGACGGCCATCATTCCCCGCCTGCTGAGCGACGTCTTCACTCCGGTCACAGAGCGGTACATCCATTACATCGACTGTGTCGTTCAGGCTTTCTGTGCTCACTTCCATGCAGGCACGTCTCACACAGTGCTGATGATCATGGCCTTCGACCGGTACGTGGCCATCTGCAACCCCCTGCGTTACGTCACCATCATGACCAGCAGGATGGTGGTGAAGCTGTCGGTGGGGGCCTGGGTGGCAGCCTTCATCTCTGTCGCGATCCTCCTGGGCCTCGCCATCCGCCTGTCGCGCTGCAGGAGGGTTATAATCAACCCATTCTGTGACAACGCCTCCTTGTTCAAGCTCTCCTGCCAGAACCTTCTCATCAACCACATCTACGGCCTCGGCAGCGCCGTGGTCATCCTGGGCTCCTCCCTCGGCAGCGTCACGCTCACCTACCTGAGGATCGGCGTCGTGTGTCTGAGCAGCAAGAACAAGGTGCTGAACAACAAAGCGCTGCAGACCTGTGCCACCCACCTGGCCGTGTACATCATCATGCTGGTATCATCCTTCACCCCCATGATCATGCACCGTCACCCTGAGTGGGCGGACAGCGGGAAAGTGGCGTCCGTCATGTTCCACGTCGTTCCCCCGGCCCTGAACCCCATCATCTACGGGCTGCAGTGTAAAGACCTCAGACAGAAGATCGTCAGCGTGTTTCACAAGAGGAAAGTCATGGATGGTTGAAGTATCACAGGGGTTAAACTTTCCCTAAATAACTCCTGTAAATGAACACAACCCTGATGCAAAGGTCAGTGGAGGACCTCGAGTTCCTGCCACTCTCCTCCTCCACAGGTACAAACTGATTCTCACCTGAAGCTTTTTATTTGAGACGGAGCTGAATTTAAATTTGAACGTTTTTGGCAGAATTAGAATTTCAGATGTTTACAGGTGCAAACCTGTAGTTTACAAGTTAAATGAAACAATCATTAGATTTAAATTATATTCAATTAATTCTTTTTTAATTTGAAGCTTTTCTTTGAGCTTATAATCAAATTTCATTTTCTCATATTTCATTATTTATGGGACATGTTGACACATTTGGAACATGATAACATTTCATGCTAAAGCTCGCTTTGTTGCAGGGGAATGATTATTCAACGCAACAATCTGTTTCCCAGAAGTATTAAACTTCCTGCTGCACGCGTTGATTAAAGCTCTGTTCTGATGGGTTTTATGCAGACGGGATCACAGAAGGTTCCTTATACTGTCTGAATAATGTGCTTTTAATAAAAATGTTTTAAAGGTGTCAAAAATTTATTTTATTTTTATGTCTACGTAATCTACTTGGAGTAGATTATGGTATATGTGCCACAGGCCCCTCAAAGAGAGCGACGACACCCTGTGAGCGACACCCAGTGAACCTGACTCAGAAACATCTCAAACATGACAAGAGATCACGAGTCAAACAGGTTGGAAAACACTGGTTCAGAATGTTTTTATAAGCTCATTGTATCAGTGAAATGTCTTAATCCGACGTGTAATCTGTAACTATACTGTCAGAGAAATGCTGTGCAGCACATTTCCCTGTGGAAGTGAAAAACAGTAGGTAGAAGGTGGATAAAACACTGGACAAATGAAAGTAGGAAATACAACATTCAAACATGTTAATTTAATGTTAGTCATTCGTGTGTGGGAAAAACAGTCCTCCAATCAGAAATGATCTTTAATCAACACATTTATATTTAAAATGATCATTAACAAGCTTAATGTGATTATGTGAACATAACGGGTTCTGTGTATGAGTTAGTTAGTAAATCGAAAGCTGAGCTTACATGTTACAGTTCAAAAAGACAAGTTCTTGTAAATGACAGGCAGCGGAGAGACAGTCTTTCTCTGTCAGTCAGGACACGGTGCTCACGTCCTTGGCAGCTGAAACAGCAGCAGGTCTGAACCGGTTCAGAGTCCTTCTCATGGCCTCTCGCAGCTCCTTGTTCCTCAGACTGTAGATCATCGGGTTCAGGAAAGGAGTCAGAGCTGAGTACAGCACAGACACAATGATACGAACCTAAAAGAAAAGCACAAACGATGCTTTACTGACCACGGGGTGGACAGTCTGCTGTAAAACACTCGATGACCATGAAATTTGCTGTGAATGCTCGTGCTCCTGAGATTTCAGTGCAGCACTAACATGATTCCTAATGTTTTTGTTTAATACCTTTTGGTCATAAACGAACCTTCAGATTTTTCGACAGTGAGGACAGGACCTTAAGCGTTATGTTTTGTGGTCATACAGTAGTGTGCACAGGTCAGGATCACTAAAAGTAAACCATCTGCTGCAGGGAGCATCAGACCATCATGCTTCCCGTCAGGACTGATGATGGAGAAGAATCTAAATATGTAAACACAGTGCTGTAAATGAGACTCTCGTACCTCTGGTGAAAAGTTTGCCACTCGATAGGAAATGTACACAAAGGAAGCCGAGCTGTAAGAGATGGACACCACAGTCAGATGAGCAGCACATGTGCTGAAGGCCTTCAGCCGCTGACCCACACCCATCCTCGATATGGAAACACTGATGAGGACGTAGGAGGTGAGGATGAGGACTCCTGTGGTCAGCAGCGCCACCAGGGCAAACCAAAGAGACACGATGTTATCCACTGAGGTGTCAGCGCACACCAGCTGCCTTACAGACGACACGTCGCACCAACCATGCCGCACCACATTTGGGCCACAGTAGGGCCGCTGCAAGGCCATGACAGTGGCCGGCAGCGTGCAGATGGTGCTGAATCCCCAGGCTCCCGCGAGGAGGCGCACCTGAACGGGTCGGGTCATGACAGCGGTGTAGCGCAGAGGGTTGCAGATGGCCAGGTAGCGATCGTATGCCATGACGGTCAGGATGGCACGGCCAGTAACAGCCAGCTGAATAAAAAAAAACATCTGGAGGAAGCAGCCTGCCACAGAGATGGTTGTCACGTCTTTTAGGAAGCCGGACAGCATGTTGGGGATGGTGGTGGTGGTGTAGACCATGTCCACAAACGAGAGGTTGCAGAGGAAGAAGTACATGGGAGAGGTGAGCTTTGGATCAGTCAAGGTCTGAAAGATACAGGACAGTGTGATGATGAGTGTGATCTCTGTCAGATTGAGGCAGAACCGATAAAACTGTCATAAGATGGACGACTTTGTGTTTTTACCACCAAGATGATCATGCTGTTTCCTCCCAGGATGATGATGTAACCCAGCAACAGGAAGACAAAGAGGATCAATTTTTCCTCACCCAGGCTGGCGAGACCCTGAATGATGAAGAAGCTGACCCCATCAGGCTCCCAGGTGTCGTTCACAGAGCTGGATCTGCGGCTGGTGGATAATGGCAGGTTTAAATCTGGGGAAAAAAAAGGTAAGACAGACGTCAATGTTGAGTGACAGTGAAAATCTACAGGAAAAAAGAACATACAAGCAGTTTGTTCTCACTCTGACTCTTCATATCAGTTCTCCTTCATGAAGGCTCCAATGTTCTGTTTGTATTGGAGGATATTTGGAGGATGTAGTTTGTACTGCTGCTGAACTGTACTGCATTATACAGAGAGGTGCTTCTGTTATTTAGCCGACTATCTATAAATGGGATGGACAAAATAATAGAAACAGCTATCACACAAAACAGTTCAAAAGCAAACTGCAGCCTCCAAAATGACCAGAAAGTTGAATCAACATGTCTCGAAAAAAAGTAAAAACTCAACTTTATAACTTTCATGAAGGAGGATTAGTTTTATCCAGGTGAACCTAAGAAATGTAAAAATGTAGAGCATGAATGGATGAATGAATGAATCACAAAATTCATATCAAATCTACCGTAGCCTACTATATGGGAAAATATAGTATGTACAGAAAATAAATAAATAATTTGCCCAAAGAGCTGAAACATTTAACATTTTCTTGTATAATATATTTTAAATGTATTTTTCTATGTCTGTATCAGACGCTGTTAATCCTGCTCTGATTGGTCCAGTCTGACTGAAGACACATGTTCACATGCACATATAAAGGTTCTGTTTGAAGTAATTCCTCTGTGTAGAGATCCTCCCCTCAGTCTGAGTCAGTCACAGCAGAGGGAACAGGTTTACAGTGGCTACACCGAATCTGTGTGGAGCCCAGGAGACCGCAGGGTCTTTTTTATTGGCTGTGAAACTCAACAGTGTTTTGTCAGCTTGACACATAATTATTTTTTTCTAAATTTAGATTATATGTAAACATTATTGTGAATTAAATAAAAAAACAAATTTCATAAATCTGATACAGGAAATCACACATCAGTGAAGTTTGTAGTCTGTTTACTGGAGATTTACAGCAGTGTGTCCAGCTGCCTGTATATCTGCACACATCTCATCAGATTTCTCCTCATAGTCTAACAGACCACAAACATAAATAACACAACATTAAAACTAGTAACTGGTTTTAATGTTGTGGCTGAATGGTGGACTTTTCCATGGTTCCATTAACATATAACATAAAATCCCATGTAACATAAAAACATATTTCCTTGTTTCCTTGAGTAATAAAAATACTTTCTGGTAATTTCTGTACTTTGGTACCTTCATCAAATTTTCAGGTTCAGCTTGTTGCAAAGGGAAGGATCACTACTTCAACACAAAAGAAAACATTTTAAAACTGGCTGATTTTACAAAGACTAATTACTTTTACAGCAGAGGAGTCTATAGGATCCTGAAAACAACAAGGAAGTAAAACTAGTGTCACGAAAACACAAGGGTTCAGGATCTGCACATGAAAAATGAAGTATTATGAACTGAGGTGAATTTAGAACAAAATGCAAAGGTGTGGATGCTTCTTTCACTCTCAGCTCGAGTAGATTTTAAGCTCCAGCACCTTAAACAAGCTTCATTCCAGCTGCACAGTTCATCCCTGATTTATTACCTTAGTAGTGAAATATTATAGTGTATATATATGTACAAAACATAGCCTTTTTAAAGAACTTAAATTAATGTACATGAATAGATGTACAAGCACATAAATACAGCTATGGCATTTTAATGTAAGGTTAAGGTGAATGTTAATATCAGGCCTTTGTGTAAAATTCTGAGATAATTTGCTAATAAAATAAGGTATTTTGAATATAATGCATCATTGCCTTCAATCCCTGAAAAACAATTATTTTTGTGATAGAACAAAATCCCTGAAAAGGCAGTTGTGCTACATCATTTTCAAGGGATTAACAGATTAAGACTCAATACTAACTGTAACATTGCATTTTATATAATAAGACATTTACTAAATAACATAAACTCAGACGTGTTCAGTTCTTCACTGACACAGAATGAAAAGCACAAACACTCACAGACCTCTGGGGCTTCCCCGTGAAATGTCAAACAGCAAAAGCTCCATCTCTCCTCGGAAGACAGATGAATAGATGAGTGGATGAAGATAAATCTGCTGTCAACAAACAAGTGCAGAATAAGTTCACCTGTGCATGAGCTCAGTTTGACCGCATGAAAAAAAAGTCTAAAAACCTCAACCTCTGCACAAGATAAAAATTCTTCATATTTGTCTTTAAGTGCAAATACCTGGCTTTGACTTACAAAACATTTAAAAAGATGTCATCATCTCACTTGAAAATGTGACTCAGACTTGGCTCTGCGCTGTCGGCAGAACTTCACTGGAGGTCCACATTTTGCCTTTTCAAGATCAACCAACCTTTTTTTTTTAATATAATGCAGATTATAATGAGAGACTAAGGAACCTTAATTACACAAAGTTGCATCAGATCCTTTGCATTAAACGTGTAAATTGTACACAAGAAAGTAGATGAACACCAAAGGGACATAATTTTACTCACCTTTGTGACTCTAAACAAAGAAAACGCTGAAACATGATTGTCTTTGTCAACAAGGTAACGAGCATCTGCTTCAAATGTCTTGTTTAACCTCCTCATTAAACATTAATTAAAGAAGCTTTTGCTCTACTTTAATTGCTTGTGTGTGTCTGTGTGTGTGAGTGTGTGTGTATGTGTACTTGTATCACTGATGTTGTGGGGACATACATATACAGTCGCATTGTGGGGACTCGACATCCCTCTGGGGACAAAAACTAAGTCCCCAAAAAGTAAATCATTAAATTTTAGTGTGAAGACTTGGTTTAAGGTTAGGGTATGGCAGAGGTGGACTCAAAATCTGGGCAGAGTGACAAAGCCCACCTTGGTGGTCGGACCTGCAGAACAGAGGTAAGCTTTCTGGATTGACCAGCTGGCAGCTGCTGATCAGATCTATTCAAATTTGCTTATTCAGTATGAGGATGTGGTGTCTCATATGTGGTGTCTCATATGAAACACAGCCAACACAGACTGAAATCATTTGTGTCTGTGGTATTACTACATTGATATGTTGGCTTGTGTGGAACTGTTCATAACGTGGATGAGGAATGTCACTCAAAACCACAAACATGAACCTCATGTGGGAACCTCAGGAAAAGTCAGAGGATCACCAACATCCGTAAGATTTATTGTCCAGGAATGACTGACTGACACCACCATCTATACAGCCATGCTGCTGATAGGCCGGTTTTTACTCAATTATTATTATTATTTTTTAATGTAAATCTGTTTTTGGTGCTTTGCAGGTCTCTAGACATTTTTGAGGTTTGCTCAACATCTGCAGTCATTGAAATTTTATAATTTACATAAAAAGTAGGTAAAATTTTTCCCGCAGTTCACATGCAGTTGAAGTTATGTTACGTGTATGTATAAATGTAGTGTGCACTTTGCTAAGGCAAAGATCAAAATCTAAGAACTGTCTCTCATAAACTAATGATTTTTAGTGTTTCTTTTTTATAGGGATCCATCAAACAAGCGCACAGTAAAAATGAGATAAACACAATAAGTTATACCATGGAAAAACACCTTTAAATCCATTTTAATGACCTTTTAGCCAACTATCTATAACTTAAGATGAAATCAACATGATTTTTTAAAATTGTTTTTTCTTTACCTAGCATTTTGAAGATCAAGATCAAGTAAAATACAAAAAAGAAAAATAACATAAGGTCTTTAATTTAGTCATACAAACAGAAAACTTCAGTGAAATCTAAAATCCATCAAAATGTGCAAACATCCAAATTTCTCTTTTCATTTTTTGAGTAAACGTTTTCTTTTGTAACAAATGTCACAGGTATCAGTCCTGTTTTTCCCTTTCTGTGCAAACTTTTCATCTAATTATCATAAAAATGTTAAAACACCTGCTAAATATTGTGATTAAGGTTATCATCATATTCACTTTGACCAGTGCTAGATTTCTCACTTGTCAACTGCATAGTGACTTTTTTTTTGCACCTATCAGATAAAAATAGAGACAGATACATTCATTCACAATTTTCACCACACATTAAAGTGACGGCTTAAATTTTCTGGGCTGGAATATACTGGACAAACACTTGTGTATTTCTTTGGACTGCAGCCCGTAGATGACGGGGTTGAGGCTGCCGGGAACAACATTAAAGAGAATAGCTGAAATCTTCCTGTACTCTGCATATTCAGGGAAACGATGGAGGGCGATGAGGATCAACCCACTGGCCAACATGATCAGATACAGGCACAGATGAGTGCTGCAGGTCTTCAAGGCTTTGCTGTTCAAAGATTTGCTCTTACTAGTCAGACAGGCTGCAGTGATTTTCCAATAAGTGAGGATTATACTGCCAATAGATGATGTGAGCAGCACCACAGTGAAAGTGAGGCCATAGACGTTGTTGATGAACACATTCTCACAGGAGAGCTTAAACAGGGAGGGATTGTCACAGTAAGGATTCATGATAAAAGTCTCGCATCGGTTCAGTCGTATGGTCAGACCGAGCAGAATCCCGACTAAAACAAAGGCCACTCCCCAGGCAGACACTGTCAGCTTCATCACCATTTTATCAGTCATTATAGTAGAGTAGCGCAGTGGGTTGCAGATGGCCACATATCTGTCAAAGGCCATGATCATGAGCACAGTGTGCGCATTGGTGCCAAACATGTGTGCGGTAAAAGCCTGCATCACACACTCATAGTAGTGAATGAGACGCTCAGAAGGAGGCAAATGGATGTCCACGAGCACCCGGGGAACCAGGAGAGAGTTCCCCATAACGTCATTGATGGACAGGCTACAGAAGAGGAGATACATTGGCTGGTGCAGGCTTTTCTCCGTCCATATCAAAACCACAAGGCCCACGTTGGCAATTATGATGAAGACGTAGATGAAAAGCAGAAAAATAAAGATCGGGTACTTGTTAGTCTTGGTGATCCTCAACCCCTCAAGCTGAAGAGTGAGGCTGTTGTACGTATAATTTTCCATCCGGGTTTTCCTGAAGTAAAACCAGAAAACAGAAAACCATGAGTAACACAAACTCATAACACACAAACTCACAGAAATCTCCACAAAGAGAAAGAGGAAAATACAGCCTTTGAGATGATGCTCATAAACAATACGAAAATGAACTTTTTTGTTTTTAGAAGTATTCACAGTAAAGTGTATTCAACAGTAATGAAGAACGGTGCATTTTAAAAGTGACAGATTATTAATGAATGAATTAATATACTCTAGTACTTTCAGTTACCGATTCAAAAACGTCTAAAGAAGAGCAGACACCTGGTGGGTTAGGTCAGTAAACTGACTGTGATCACCTTTCTGTCATCAGTCTCCTTTCTCCATACAGTGTAATCATGTTCATTGGTTTTATGCACATGAATGTCCTGAGGGGAAATATGTACCATCGCCTGAGAAAACATTACGTAATGTTCTGGTGGTAAATACAAACTTTCAAAAGATCATCAGGTGGAAATACCTGGAAAAACACCTTACTTACAACTTACCATGTTTGAAACTGGATTTAAGAAAGAAATGGAACAGACTGCACGTATTTATGGGCTTATAGTTCTTGCTTTGTCTAAGTCAAAGATAATTGTACAACTAACTATAGATATTTTTAATTTTCATATATTCAACATTGTTACAGCTATTTTTACTGTTCTTTGACTGATTCTGAAAAATATATTATTTAATTACACTCTCCACCCAGTCGCAGCACAGTCCAGCTCACCTGCAGAGCAGCTGCACTAAGTTCAGCTCCCATGTCATCCTACATGGATCTCATGTTTTACTTGTAAGACTCACATTCTGGCATTAAACAACTAAAATTTGTTCATCGTCCATGATGTGATAGCACCACGTTCCTGGCACAGTGCTCAAAACCTGGGTCTCTCCACCAGTCAATCAGAACTGAAGAGGCCTCTTGGATGAGAGGAGAAATATCTTCAAGAATCTGATACCAGTCCAGCTGACCTAGATTCAGAGGTCAGGAAACTAAAAATCATCCAGAGAGGAGGAAAAACACTGGAAACACAAACTCAAAGAAAAACGAACAAAGTCACAGTTGTAGCCAATGGAGGTAAGTTCACAGGAACACGAGGATCAAACACAGGCAGGAACAAAGGTGCAGACAGGTCCACAACGACCCGCTGTGGGACAAACACAGGGATGACTGGAGACTCAGGCAAGACAACAGTATGGACAAACTGACCAAGGGACAGGGGAACAGTGAGAAGTATATACGCTGGGGTAAACTGGCAACAGGTGACTCACATTAGGGAGGGGCAGAC
This sequence comes from Toxotes jaculatrix, assembly GCF_017976425.1. Taxonomy (NCBI): domain Eukaryota; kingdom Metazoa; phylum Chordata; class Actinopteri; family Toxotidae; genus Toxotes; species Toxotes jaculatrix. Next base: position 26,032,259 of record NC_054405.1, on the reverse strand, counting down.
AATCAACAAGGCGGGAAACCAGACAAAGACAGGAAGTAGACAAGGAACAGGGCTTCAAAGTAAAACAGGAATTACTGAACAAAACTCAGGAAACCAAGAGTCCTCAAGAGTCCAAAGCCAGAGCAAAAGGAGCAGCTACAGGGCTGATCGTGACAATGAGTCTACAAAAAGAATCCAACGGGTCCAAAACAGTCCATAACAAGTTCATTAAAAAACCAACAAGGTCCAAAACATGTGATTCTGTGTTGGACAGAAAACTAATTTCAGGCACTGAGTTTGTTATTGTACTTATCTACTCTGTGTTCTACATAAAGTTGGTTTAAAAAAGCCTCGTTTAACTCTTTTCCCTAAATCTTTATGAATTCTTTATCACATCTTTCCTCGTCCTCATGATGTTTTCCTCTGAGGTCAGGGAAGAATGTTTATGAAAGGACACACCATGGTTTATGCTTGGCTCATGTATGTCCTACAATAACATGATATATACAGTATTAGATAAGTCAATGCATGTTAGTGTCCTCCCTCTCATAGCTCAAACATACACAGCCAATAAAAATGGAATCAAACTGACTCTTTAACTGTGCCAAAATAAATTCATCACGGCTGAGGATATGAACCTCATGCTAAAAATGAAAAATATATGTTTTAGCATTGTTTAGGTCATTTGCACAATAACGAGGGTACAGTCCATTCAGTACAAAAGACTAATTAAAGTGATGTTAAGATCTGAAATGGACTCATTTTCATTCAAATGCATGGTGGTCAAGAACAATCTTTATTTAATAAATATTCATGATAGTATTAGGATTTCATTAGCATGTTCTGTATTGCATGACAGAAATGTGCCACATTATTTTAGTTCTGGTCTTTGAATTTTCATGGGTTTTAATCAAGCACACAAGTCGAACGTGGGAAATATTTCGGCCCATTATCTAATTACATTAAAAACAAATACGTGGGAATTCCTAAAGCATGAATTTCTCTTAATTTTTCTCACATTTCAAAGCCTCTTTAGAATAATGAAAGTTTACAAAATAAATTCTAAGCAGAAAAAACATTTCAGATGTATTAGTAATACTTAATTATAATAATGATAAGTTTAAATAATAGAAATAACACACCGATGGGAATGAAAAAAAAAACTGAATCAGAAATTAAAACGATGGCTTAACTTTTCTGTGGTGGAATATATTGGACAAACACTTGTGTATTTCTTTGGACTGCAGCCCGTAGATGACGGGGTTGAGGCTGCCGGGAACAACATTAAAGAGAATAGCTGAAATCTTCCTGTACTCTGCATATTCAGGGAAACGATGGAGGGCGATGGGCACAAACCCACTGACCAGCATGATCAGATACAGGCACAGATGAGTGCTGCAGGTCTTCAAGGCTTTGCTGTTCAAAGATTTGCTCTTACTAGTCAGACAGGCTGCAGTGATTTTCCAATAAGTGAGGATTATACTGCCAATAGATGATGTGAGCAGCACCACAGTGAAAGTGAGGCCATAGACGTTGTTGATGAACACATTCTCACAGGAGAGCTTAAACAGGGAGGGATTGTCACAGTAAGGATTCATGATAAAAGTCCCGCATCGGTTCAGTCGTATGGTCAGACCGAGCAGAATCCCGACTAAAACAAAGGCCACTCCCCAGGCAGACACTGTCAGCTTCATCACCATTTTATCAGTCATTATAGTAGAGTAGCGCAGTGGGTTGCAGATGGCCACATATCTGTCAAAGGCCATGATCATGAGCACAGTGTGCGCATTGGTGCCAAACATGTGTGCGGTAAAAGCCTGCATCACACACTCATAGTAGTGAATGAGACGCTCAGAAGGAGGCAAATGGATGTCCACGAGCACCCGGGGAACCAGGAGAGAGTTCCCCATAACGTCATTGATGGACAGGCTACAGAAGAGGAGATACATCGGCTGGTGCAGGCTTTTCTCCGTCCATATCAAAACCACAAGGCCCACGTTGGCAATTATGATGAAGACGTAGATGAAAAGCAGAAAAATAAAGATCGGGTACTTGTTAGTCTTGGTGATCCTCAACCCCTCAAGCTGAAGAGTGAGGCTGTTGTACGTATAATTTTCCATCTGAGCTGCACAGATATAAAACGAGAGAGAGAGAAGAGAGAGAGAAGAGAGACAAACATGAAACCGAAATCAATGCAACATTGCACTGATTCTGTGTATAAACAGGTGTTGATGGCATAAAACTAAACCACAGAGCCACACTAGTAATTTTCTTTGGTCAGGAGAAGAAAATCATCTCAAAACAAATGCAAAGTTTTCTCATTACATTTAGTCACCAGCTTTAATGAGCCGCATCTAAAGACAAGTCCTGTTGGGTTTGGTCAGTAAGCTGTCAGATTACCTTTCTGCCTTCAGTTCATCGGTCTCGATGAGGCTCCTCCTTCCTCTGAAAAGTTTAATCACGTACGTTGGTTTTATGTACTTGAGTGTCCTGAGGGGAAGTCTGTACCACTGCCTGAGAAAACATGACATAATGTTCAGGTGGGTGATGAAAACTTTCAACAAGCTCATCAGGTGCAAACACATGGAAAAACACCTTGCTTTGTTTGTCATGTTGGAAACTGGCTGTACTACAAAGATCATAGCGACATGATGAAGTGTAAACTTCGGCCTTTAAATTTGTCAGATACTGGTCTGTCATTTATAGATGTACTTTTTAATTTCACAGTCAGAGAAATAAAAAGACGTGTGCCTGGTCACAGTTCAGCTGTTAAATCCTAGTGCAGAACTTTTTTCCTGCTGACAGGCACAGAGTCAGCCACGCTGGGCGGCAGTGGAGGAGGTTTAAAGGTAGTTTAGCCACAGTCACATTTCCACACTTAATTTTGTAGATACATTATTTTGAGAGTAGACTCAGTTTGTCAGAGTTTACAGCTTGTCATACTAAGGAGCGCTACCACAGCAGCTCGACAGCAGTTTCTAACAGTATCATATAATAACACTGGTCATTTAACATCCTACTGATCTTATGTTAAACCCCTGGGCAATCAGACACCATGTGTGTTTTATCATCAGGTTATATCTGTATGTGTGATAGTATGTTTTATTTTTATCAGTAACTCACTCTTTTCTTTTGAGCTGCTGTAACAAAAGAATTTCCCCTGCTGTGGAAAAGCTAATTCGATGAGTCACACTACACTGCTGTCCATAAAGTTGGAATAAAATATATTTTACCTCTTCTCATGAAATGATTGTTACAATGTGATTTATTCTTGACAGATAAAGTGTATATCTTCTCAAATCTTTATTGATTAGTCTCTTCCAGTGTGATTACTAATGTGTATAAATAGGAATAAAAAGGTGAATGTATCTGAAAGCAAAATTATTCCAACTTTATGGTTCAGTGTACATGAATATTGCACACTGTGGATTTCACCTTTTCAGTGGCTCCATTAAATTTACGTTTGCCTCTTTTGTGATATTTTCTTACTTATTAAACTAGCAAACAATCGTATCTCTCAGTTTCAGTACTGACATTTCTGTGCAGTTTACATATTCATACATCACAGTGACAGAAACAAAATAGGTGAACAATTTTATTGTGTTTCTGGAGTCAGCCTCTCCACTGTGTATGCTGTTTCTCTCACAAAGAGACCCACAGTTAGTCCCAGGTCCCATAAAGCTGCAAAATGCAAGCAAACAGATAATATGGCTGGATTATGCAAAACAGAATTTTGCAAATTCGCCAAACAAGCAACTTAACAAAAAGGTTTAAACAACAACGCACAGTTAACAATGGCAAACTATTTAGTATAATAAGTACTAACTTGAAAATGTTCAGCTCAGAATAAAGGCGTAACTGGTTTGGATTGGAATAATTTTGACAAGGATCTGCAGATTTCTGCAGACTGCACGCCATAGATAACGGGGTTGAGGCTGCCGGGGATGATGTGAAACAGAATGGCAGAAAGCTTTCTGTGGTCTGAGTACTGAGGGAAGCGATGAAGGATGATGACAACAAATCCACTGATCAGCATGATCAGATACACAACCAGGTGAGTGCTGCAGGTCTTCAGGGCTTTCCTGTTCAGAGACTTGTTCTTACTGGTCAGACAGACCACTGTGATCTTAGTGTAGGTGAGAACCATGCTGCCTATAGAAGCTGTGAGCAGCACCACAGTGAAAGTGAGGCCATAGATGTTATTGATTACCACACTCTCACAGGAGAGTTTAAAGAGTGAGGCGTTGTCACAGTAAGGATTCATAATCAGAGTCCTGCACCGGTTCAGCCGTATGGTCAGACCGAGCAGAATCCCCACCAAAACAAAGGCCACTCCCCAGGCAGACACTGTCAGCTTCATCACCATTCTGTTGGTCATTATGGCAGTGTAGCGCAGGGGATTACAGATGGCCACATATCTGTCAAAGGCCATGATCATCAGCACTGTGTGGGAAGTGGTGCCGAACATGTGTGTGGTGAAAGCTTGAATCACACATTCATAATAACTGATGAGTCGTTCAGAGGGAGGACGCAACATGTCTGACAGCAGCCGGGGCACCATGATGGAATTTCCAACAATGTCGTTGAGCGGCAGGTTGCAGAACAGGAGATACACGGGCTGGTGAAGGTTCCTGTCAGTGAAAATCAAAAATGTAATGCCTGCATTGACAAGCATTATAAAAATGTAGGAGAAAAAGAGGAAGAGAAAGACAGGATAGACAGAGCGCTCTGAGAGACTCAGCCCCTCGAGCATTAAGCTGTTGAATGTGTAGTTTTCCATCGACCTGCAACAACAAGAGAGAGTGAGAGATCACTGATACACTCAATAACAGTAGGTATTTTACAACTAACCAAAATCTGTTACAGAAAACCTGCTTTTCATTAACACCTGCTTTGTCTTTTCCTTCGTGTCTTTGTTGGCAGTTAATATCCAGCAAGCAAGATTTCACCCGGTGCTGCAGTTTTAAATAGTCACAGCTTTATTCTCAGGAGACTCATTCATTGTTAAAGAAATCATGATGCAAGATACAATATTCAAGTTAACGCTCTGAGAGTCGGACAAGACCCTCACTTGTTCTAAAACTTAGTCTTTATAAGAATAAGCTGAAACTAAATCAAGTTTCAACACAAAAACATGAAGTGTTTAGTTTAAACTTGATTAATTTAACTTAATATTAACTCATTACTGTAACATGATGTGAGGAACATAGCTGCTAACTCTGGCCTTCACAAATCAAATATTATGCAGTGCATACTTTGATGATAACAAAGTTAAGATAAAGATCATTTCTGAGACATTAGCTTCCAAATGTTAAAGCGGCAGTAATCTCAGCCAGTTCCCATCGGTGGAATTTGATTTATTACACAAACCTGCAGTCAAACACAGCATTTAACTCAGTAAAAAAAAAAGTACTGTTCCAGTATCACATCTTATGTCATATGAACCGACTCTGTTTGACCTTATTCACTATATAATGGAGAAGTTCTGGCTAATTGAATCCCGTTAATGACACCAAATTACTGCCAAAATGTGAGCGCTAAATAAAAAAGACAAAGAATTAAACACAGAAATCCTTTGACTTCAACCTGTTTATTTATTTATTTTTTGAAGATACCATTTCTTTTAAAAAACACAGTTACCAGCATATGTTCAGACAGTTTCTCCGGCGTTTGGATTCAGGTGTTCAACTTCAAGTATATCAATATCACGTAACTCAGAAGGAGCGAATTAATCATTATTGTGCAACCTGGTGAACTTGACACATCTATTAGGTTTTCACAGTGCAATGCAAGTATGCTCAGGACACGGGCTGACCAATCCATCTACATCAGACCTGCCCGTGTACCTCCATCATTTACTGATGGAAAACTTAACAACTTACTGAGCTAAAAATGATTTTACTCAATTTCAAAAAAACGTGATCACAAATGTATCTCAGATGCCAAAACAGATTTTAAATGCATTGATAAAACATCATCCATGGGCTGAATAACTGCTGGAGAAAACAACAGCAGAAACACATTTACAACCAGATCAGAATATCAATGTTCTATCACAATACAGGCAAGTCATTAACAAAGTCTTAGTCCTAATCAGTTATGATGATCTTAGAGAAGTTATCACCAGGTAATAACAAGGTTCATCAAGAGATTAAAAGAATTTGCAGGGAAGCACATGTGGAGACAGTAAAAAATAAAATAAAATAAATAAAATAAAATAAAATAAAAAAAATAAAAAGGTGATTGAAACATTCAGATTCTGATTAAACTAAAATACAGCATCTACTAGGAAGAAACGCCATCAGAGCCTAAGACATGGCCAGCACACCAACATGGCGGCTGTAGATGCCTCCTTGCTCACACTCTACCTTTGACCTCCATAGTAATCACTTCTATATACAGTAGGCCTGTGACACACACATTGTCTTACTTCAGTTGTGAGGACACACTGAAACATAATACCCTAATCTGACCTTAACTATCCAAACTGAAAGATAATCCGAGTTATCAAAATGCCTGATGGTTTTTCTTTTTTTAAACAGCTACCTGTTATTTGTCCTTCCACACTCGTGACTATGGTCACAAGTTCAAGTTAATTTGTCTTATTTTGTCATGTGACATAACTGCTGATATATGCCACTGTATATTCTGCCAATCATGCTTTGGAAATTTGGTGTTTAGGTTGATCTGATCTGCCAATAAAATTAATGGGGGGGGGGGGGGGGGGGCTAAACAGCCCCAATGCTGGGCCCCCAGATCAGCCCCTAGCAGGCTGATTAGAGGGAGGGACAGAGGTGTGAGTGTGAGTCTGTGTGTATGTGACAGAGAGAGACAGAAGGACAGAGACTGGCACAGCAGCCGAGACAAGGTAAAGTGATGGCACAGTGGCCGAGCAAACACCAGATACCACAAACCTCTTGAAGACTCGGACAGCAGCCAGGACGGAGGGACGGATGGACAGGAACAAATTCTGTCGGAGGAAAAGTTATGGCACGGCGGCCAGACATCCCGGCATCAAAGAGAAGAAACTCATACCTCGTATAGCCTCTTCATCCAGCGCTGTCAAAATCGACGCTACAATGCTGAGAGAGGGTTAGAGTGCAAGAGTGTGTGTGAGGGAGAGAGAGAGTGACAGATGGCAAACGGTCGGGCGGACAAACAATTATGGCATGGTGTGTGTGAGACAGAAAGAGAAGGAGGGTGAGACAGATTGGCACAGTGGCCACGTGTGTGTATGTGCACGTGTGCATGTGTGTGTGCAAGAGACACACACACACACACACACACACCCCGGCAGAAGAATAAAAACTTCACTTACAATTAGCTGATTTCTTCTCATGCTGATCTGTTCATGGACCTGGAAGAAGAAGCAGCAGCAGCTCAGTCTAAGTCTGCAGGTCAGAGACAGTTCACCTGTGAAGACACAGAGTGGACTGATCCTGTCCAACACTCTGTGGACATCAGTTCACTGAATATAAATGCATCTGTGTGAAGCTTTATACACACACCTCACACTGATCAGGGAATAATCATTCCTCCTGCTGTGATCGAGCTTTTGGAACATTCCTGTCATAGTTATTGATCATATTGGAGACTGTGATGAGTGAGTGAGGATGACTGCGGTGCAGCTGAAAGATGAAGATCTTCAGACTGACTGCAGGTGGTTTATTGATCGGCAGCATGTTTATTGATTAAATTCTGCTCAATGAGTAAAACGGAAAGTCAGCACAGATCAAACTGATGACGGTGTTTTACCGTCCGAGCTTCACTCAGGTTCACCTCCACCCAGGCCGCTGCTGCACCTGTGAGCCAGAGCAGCAGGTGACAGACAGACAGACACAGTCCGCGCGCACTGACCTGCAGCTCTGGACTCTAATATAACTAATAAATGTTTCTGTGGGTAAAAACTCTGAGGACTTACAGACCTGTCTCCACATACCTCTGACAGCCTGAGCACGTGGGAGGAGAACAGAGGGTTTACTAACGTGAGCTGAGGAGGCCGCTGAGGCCTAATCACCTCCATGCGGCTGCGCTGTCCCACGTGTCATATTCAGCCTTTATCTTCACCACATGAACCACATCACGGTCCAGAATTTAAATATGTCAAACCACCGAGGCTGAAGCAATATTTACTACAGAACCAGGTGAGCTCCACCTTAAAACATAATCCCAGGTGGCACGAGCGCACCGTAAATTGTGACTGTTTCCGGAACCCTGTCCTTGGCGCGCTCGCTGGGGCTCGTGTGAAATCGTGGATTAAAATGTTGTGTGTACTCACCTTTCGTATAAAGTCCAGAAACCCGTTTCCAAACCGTCTGTCCACGGTGAGCGGTGCGACGGAGACGCGCACTGAGTCTGTGTGCGCGAGCAGAAAATGGCGTCTGTGGCTCACGTGGTGGAAAAACCCGGGCCCCTCCGCTGCAGCATCTGAAGCACAGAGATCCACAGGGTGATACACCTGGTCTGATACACCTGGGCTGATACACCTGCTCCGTTTCCCTCAGTGTGCTCACACTGATCCATACTCACTCAGAAACTCGGCGGAAGTCTGTGTTCCGCGCACACGCGCTCTCCTCTCCCCCAAACCGGCGCGGTAATGGCGGACTCGGTGCAGCGCGTGGGGGTCTCAGTGGTACCGTGGTTTAGCTGAAGCACGAGCTGAAACCAGCTCCAACACGCGGCTCAGGGTCCGGTTGGATCAGGTCACACACGGACTCAAAGTCCCGGGTCTTCACCTGAGCAACAACAGTATTCCACAGACTTGAATATACTCTCAGCCAGCGTCTCCGTGTCCCCCTGTTTCTAGCGTCAGCCCCGCCTGCACCTGCCCTTTTTAAGTCCCACCCCTCTGACAACCAGGTGGGTTCTCATCTCTGATTGGCTAATGATGGCCAGTGATAATTGAGCCAGACCACAGTATCATTGGCCATGGATTACGAAACAAAACTTAGAAGCCAATAGAGGTGTGCGATACTGCAACATTTGGTATGATCCGGTACCAAGTAAACACCGGGCCATTATGGCGGAGCGACGCGTCATCATTTATGAAGTGAATGCAAAATGCAAACTTGAATGAAAACTGAAAATTTGAATTTTCATGATCATTGATCATTTTCAGGATTTTTCAATTTTCAATTAGTTGATCATGATTATGATCATGATCAAACACAGGACAAAGATTTTAGGCAAATAAAAATACTTTTTAAGTCAAAATTAAAATTTTACTTTTTCAGTTAAGATTTTGTTTTTGAGCGGTGCAAAGTGACACCAGCCAACTCTTTCAGGCCAGTGCAGCTGGCATGAGACCAGGCAGCAGCTAATAATTTATTTCTTAACTGTCTGCATGGTACGTTGTTCCTGTTATTCAAGCCCACTGCTTAACACTAATAGATAACATTTGTTTTATCAAAATCACGAGTTAACATTGTTGTCCGCCCGGTTATCTAACTCAGTGGAAAAATTAACCAGAGTCTGCACTATTTTCCTTTAAAAATCCCAAAACTTAGCAGTAAAAACAAAGCTGGGAAATAGATGTGTTGTGAAAAGGCTTAAAACAGTATCGTCTCACCCACTGGAAGAGCTCGGTAATTAAGTGAAAATGTACTTGTATGTGGTTCATATGACTTAATTTAACTTTAAGAAGGATTCATGAAATCCTTAAAATCCATATATCGTGAAAACATGAATAGCACCTCATTGCTGTTTGCATAATATTTATTTCTATACCTCATTTACATCAAGATTTCAGCCCACTGCTTCTCTGTTTTTAAAGATGATGTGCTTTTCCCATTATTATTCAGAGAACACTACTCTAATGTAACATGATTTTTATGAGCAGACTGGTCTATTGTTACCCAATATAAATGTGTCATCATCACTGACACCCATTATTACTATACATCTACTATATTACATAAATGACAACATAATCAGTATTCTAAGTGTTAATGCCAACAATTTACCAGGTAAACATGTATGTAAATTACAGTAGTATCACCCTGCCTTGTTTTTATATTACTCCTTACCTTAATATAACAACACTCGCTCACAGGTGACAAACATCTGATCATGGAAGAAGGCACATTTTATGTTCAAATTAATACATTTACAAATAAATCTTGTAAACCAACTTTATAACGATGGCAAAACTTTCTTGGACTCAAACAACTTTGACAAGAATTTTTGTATCTCTTTGGACTGCACACCATAAATAACGGGGTTGAGGCTGCCGGGGATGATGTGAAACAGAATGGTACAGAGTTTTCTGTAGTCTGAGTACTGAGGGAAGCGATGCAGAGTAATGATAGACAATCCATTGAACACCATGATCAGATACACAGCTAGATGAGTGCTGCAGGTCTTCAGGGCTTTCCTGTTCAGAGACTTGTTCTTACTGGTCAGACAGACCACTGTGATCTTAGTGTAGGTGAGAACCATGCTGCCTATAGAAGCTGTGAACAGCACCACAGTGAAAGTGAGGCCATAGATGTTATTGATTACCACACTCTCACAGGAGAGTTTAAAGAGCGAGGCGTTGTCACAGTAAGGATTCATAATCAGAGTCCTGCACCGGTTCAGCCGTATGGTCAGACCGAGCAGAATCCCCACCAAAACAAAGGCCACTCCCCAGGCAGACACTGTCAGCTTCATCACCATTCTGTTGGTCATTATGGCAGTGTAGCGCAGGGGATTACAGATGGCCACATATCTGTCAAAGGCCATGATCATCAGCACTGTGTGAGTAGTGGTGCCGAACATGTGTGTGGTGAAAGCTTGAATCACACATTCATAATAAGTGATGAGTCGTTCAGAGGGAGGACGCAACATGTCTACAAGCAAACGGGGGACCATGATAGAGTTTCCAAGGATGTCACTGAGGGGCAGGTTGCAGAACAGCAGGTACATGGGCTGGTGAAGGTTTTTGTCCATGAAAACCAGAACAGCAATGCTGACATTTGTGACCATAATAAACAGATAGGAGAAACAGAGAAAGAGGAACACTGGGTATGTTGAATCCTTTGAAACGTTTAATCCCTCCAGCTGGAGCACGAAGCTGTTGCTGGTGTAGTTTTCCATCAACCTGAAAGAACAAAACGATGTCAAAGCCACATGAAAACCAAGTGTCAGAGATCGAATTCTGAGAAAATGGTGATTGCATAACAAAAGCTTTCCTGAAATCCTAGGGAATTGTATTCCACAGTAAATAGATTCTATGTATCTGTAAGCACTTCTTCTCTGTATTCTGTTTTGCATGTCGTGCTATAAAAGCTGAATTTCTTTATATATATATATATATGGAGAAAAACAAATAAAGAAAGGTAAAAGTTTATTATACATCAGTAGAACTCACGTTTAGTGTTTCTCTTTGCAGTCGTGCATTTCTTTCTTGTGTCTCCAGCGCTGAGAATATCCACCAGCTCTGATCCAGATCTCCTCTGTTGCAGTGTTTTATATCTATCATTGTATCTTATGGGGATCATCGTCATTACCTTGGATAAAGCCTTATGCAACATTAGGAGATCCTTATGACAGCCATTGCACCTGTCATCAAATTACCTGTGAGATAAGAGAGTGAAGTCTGTCCCTGTCATCACTACTTTGAATGATTTAAACTTCCCAGCTCTAAACCTAAATTTAACAACTTTCTCTAACTTTCTGTAACAACTGTAAACGTATTATGGATAATCAGGAGGCTCGTGGTAAAGTGTGTTCAGAGGGTATTCTACATATACTCTAATTTGGAAAATTTCCTTTTTCCCCAGATTGTACTCTCTGGATTTTAAATTCAGGTTTGTGAATCTTTTTGACAAATGGATATCAGCACACACTGTTCATCAATAAGGAAACGTATTCACCCAGGGCCAGTTCAGAATCACAGATAAACTCAACCTACAAGCTTTTGGACAGTGGCAGGAAACATGCAGACTGCACACAGAGGATATTGAGAAACTCCGTGGTAGTTAGCTGAATAAACCTGACCAGGAGAACTGTGGCTGCCGGGGCACATTTACAAGCCAAACTGGATCCACTTGCTCTTCGGTTTTAAAGTATTTTACTTTCAGATTCAATGATTTTTTTTTACTCTAGGGTTTCAAAAGCATGTGCATTAGTTTTACTTTTTACTTTTTAGTTAGACTGTACAATCAGCTATTCAGAGGCCTGAAGCTGCACAAATGACCTCTCAATAAACATAGTTAAAGTCATTTTGATATTCCACAGTGCATTTCCTCCATCCTCAAGAAACCTTGCATCGTGTAGGCAGGTGGTAGAGAAATGAAAAGAGTACAGATCAGGCACCAGTCACATTTGTGGAAGCTGACAAAGAGAAATGTACTTGTAGAAGTGTAACTCATGGTAAACATCAGCACCTTGTGGGATAAATAAAAGCTATAGAAAAGAATTGCCTTTTTAGTTAGAATTGTATTATCACACAAATGCTTGGTTTCATTACCTTCGTATTAACGAGGTTTGATTTAAAGAGTGTAGAGACTTTAATGAGCTGCCTTTCATTTTACATATAGGTTGACAAACACAAGAACATGGAACACAGCAGAGCACTGTTAGTTCACATTTAATGTTTTCCATGTAGATAACTTTAAAATAAAACATCAAGAAATTTGTTAGAACGATGGCAAAATTTTCTTGGGCTCAAATAGTTTTGACAAGAATCTTTTTAATTCTTTGGACTGCACACCATAGATAATGGGGTTGAGGCTGCCGGGGATGATATGAAACAAAATGCTGGAGAGTTTCCTGTGGTCTGAGTACTGAGGGAAGCGATGAAGAATGATGACAACAAATCCACTGATCAGCATGATCAGATACACAACCAGGTGAGTGCTGCAGGTCTTCAGGGCTTTCCTGTTCAGAGACTTGTTCTTACTGGTCAGACAGACCACTGTGATCTTAGTGTAGGTGAGAACCATGCTGCCTATAGAAGCTGTGAACAGCACCACAGTGAAAGTGAGGCCATAGATGTTATTGATTACCACACTCTCACAGGAGAGTTTAAAGAGTGAGGCATTGTCACAGTAAGGATTCATAATCAGAGTCCTGCACCGGTTCAGCCGTATGGTCAGACCGAGCAGAATCGCCACCAAAACAAAGGCCACTCCCCAGGCAGACACTGTCAGCTTCATCACCATTCTGTTGGTCATTATGGCAGTGTAGCGCAGGGGATTACAGATGGCCACATATCTGTCAAAGGCCATGATCATCAGCACTGTGTGGGAAGTGGTGCCGAACATGTGAGAGGTGAAAGCTTGAATCACACATTCATAATAACTGATGAGTCGTTCAGAGGGAGGACGCAACATGTCTTCAAGCAAACGGGGGACCATGATAGAGTTTCCAAGGATGTCATTAAATGGCAGGTTGCAGAACAGCAGGTACATGGGCTGGTGAAGGTTTTTGTCAGTGAAAACCAGAACAGCAATGCTGACATTTGTGACCATAATAAACAGATAGGAGAAACAGAGGAAGAGGAACACAGGGTATGTTGAATCCTTTGAAACGTTTAACCCCTCCAGCTGGAGCACGAAGCTGTTGCTGGTGTAGTTTTCCATCAACCTGAAAGAAAAAAAAAACAATTCTCTTAGTGTCACAGGTAACATGACAAATAGCCAGCCTAGCTAACCGAGATACTTTCATAGAGCCAAAACTGTTTGAACTACTAATTAAATAAAAGTGCTTTTCCCAGAAATCACCATGTATGATGCAGTTTTTCAGAATTTTGTAGAGCTGATTTAAATTCTGTCTTTTTCTGCTGACACCTGAAGTGTCCATTTCTCCATTATCTCAGTTCAACAAATCATTACTGTTCTAACAATCAAGCTGAAGAAGTGAATATTGTTTATATGTTTTTGTCGATCAGAAATTATGATGAAAAAAGTGATAAAACTGGGATAAATCATCAGAACCTTTCAGTAATAGATACCTACTTTGAGTGTCTCTGGCTTCAGTCTGTCTTCTCTTTCTTGTGGTTACCAGTCCCTGCTGGTAAAACCCACAGCACTGAACCAGATAACCTCTGCTGCAGTGTTATATAGACATGATCTTAACTTTAGGGAATTCGCTCCTCACTATCTCTGATATTGCCTGATATGACATTAAGAATAATTAAGTTTTCTAACTGTGAGACAAGACAGAGTAATATGTTTCTCCCCTTGTTTTACCTTAAATTCTGCTATTACTTTATTTTTCATTTTGATTTTCAAAGTGTTTCTTAGTTTCCTGGAATCTGCACAAAAAATGCTAACAACAAAAAGCAATTCAAAATCACACATTGTCACTGGAATAAGGAGAGGCATCACAAACCAACATAAACACCAGAAAGCAGGAGAAATTAAAAACATTGCAATGAATATTAAAAAAACAATGGTTAAAACAAACAGCTGCAGCTTCAGCTGACTTGTGCTAACTCGATGTGTGAAACACAGAAAAAATGTCAATGTGAAAACAGATCTTTATAAAGTTATTGAAACTAATTAAAATTACATGAAACACATTTGCATAAGTATTGATTGTCTTCAGTTGGAAATAGCTCAGTCATTATTGGTGCAGCCAGTTGGTTGTAGAAGTTACATCATCAGATAAGTGGAGGTCGTCTGTGTGTGGTCAAGGACTTTCAATTAATTATAGAATAAATATCATCGGCATCATGCTGCGGCTTCTCTGCAGCAAGGCCTCGTGTGAGGGTAGCGCCCAAAGTGAATATAGCAAAAAGCAGGGAAAAGTCAGGAGATGACCTAAGTCGTGTTAATGGGATCCAACCCCTGGGGCTCTGGGTACCATGACTGTTTGTACAGCAGTTAAACTAACAGTTATACTAACAATCCCCAGCTCCTCCAGTCTGCATGGCAAAGTGTCTTTGGACAAGATACTTAACCCCAAATTACCCCAACTTATAACTTATAGTATAAAGTGCTTTTAGTGGTTGATGAGACGAGCAAAGTGCCATATAAATACAGCCAATCTACCTTTTACAACATCACACATTCAGTAACAAACACAAACACACATTACAAGTACAAATAGCAGATCATGGAATTTGTATTTATTATGACGGCAAAATTTTCTTGGACTCAAACAAGTGAGACAAAAATTTCCGTATCTCTTTAGACTGCATGCCATAAATAATGGGGTTGAGGCTGCCGGGGATGATGTGATATAAAACAGCAACAAACTTTCTGTGGTCTGAGAACTGAGGGAAGCGATGCAGAATAATGATACACATTCCAGTCAGCAACATGATCAGATACACAACCAGGTGAGTGCTGCAGGTCTTCAGAGCTTTACTGTTCAGAGACTTGTTCTTACTGGTCAGACAGACCACTGTGATCTTAGTGTAGGTGAGAACCATGCTGCCTATAGAAGCTGTGAACAGCACCACAGTGAAAGTGAGGCCATAGATGTTATTGATTACCACACTCTCACAGGAGAGTTTAAAGAGTGCAGCATTGTCACAGTAGGGGCTCGTGATCAGAGTCCTGCACCGGTTCAGCCGTATGGTCAGACCGAGCAGAATCCCCACCAAAACAAAGGCCACTCCCCAGGCAGACACTGTCAGCTTCATTAACATTCTGTTGGTCATTATGGCAGTGTAGCGCAGGGGATTACAGATGGCCACATATCTGTCAAAGGCCATGATCATCAGCACTGTGTGAGTGGAGGTGCCATATATGTGTATGGTGAAAGCTTGGACCACACATTCATAATAACTGATGAGTCGTTCAGAGGGAGGACGCAACATGTCTACAAGCAAACGGGGGACCATGATAGAGTTTCCGAGGACGTCATTGATTGACAAATTCCAAAAAAGCAGGTACATGGGCTGGTGAAGGTTTTTGTCCATGAAAACAAGAACTGCAATGCTGACATTTGCAACAATTATGAACAAGTAGGAGAAGAAGAGAAAAAGAAACACAGGGTAAACAGAGTCCTTGGGGACATTCAGTCCCTCCAGCTGGACCGTGAAGCTGTTGTAGGTGTAGTTTTCCATCAACCTGAAAGAGAAAAACATCGCTCTTAATGTCACAGGTAACGCAACATGGAAGTGAGTGAAACTGAAACTTTGAGTGGAATTCCATATTTACAGACTTTAGACACTCAGGAAACTTTGTGTTGTTCAAAACCAGCCTCAAGTTCTGGCTGAAGTCAGCACACCTGTGTCTCCACCAGTGTTTGTCCTACGATTATTGTATGTATCATAGTGACTTTATAGATCTGGCACTGACGTGTATTTTTTTATATCTATATAAATAATCCATTAACTACCTTACAAATACAAATTACAATAAATACATAAAATAAAAAATGAAAACTGTGAGAAAACTTAGCTGAGTAATACCGACCATGAGTGTCAGTGTCTCTCTGCTCATTGTTGATAATATCCACCGTCTCCGGTCAGGATCTGCAGTGTTGCAGTGCTTTATAGACCTGGTTTTGTCTTCAGAGGAATCTGTTATCGTTACGTTATCATACATGATGCAACATTAATCATTTGTCCCTCACCCTGTTCACCCTTCCTTCCAGAAGAGCTTTTCATTCTCTAGCCACCACAAAGCCAACACATGTGATCTGTTACTCCAAATGGAACAATACCAATGTGTGCCACAGGTTGACAGCAAAGCACGTGGCTGAGGAGGACGATCCATGGCCTGTGCCTTCTGGTTCTGGTTCTGGAAAAGATCTGGCAAGTCCTGAAGTCCCCAAGCAGTATCTTGTTCAGCATACAGGAGGTAGTTTTGGAAAAACATGCCAGTCTCTGTCTAAAGTCTTTTCCAAAGTTGAAACATAGCCAACATGTCACTGTTGTTCTTGCTCACTCGGCACCATTGAACTTTTAGTGTTAAAACAACAGTGGTTGTTTGAGGCTTTCAGGGGCAACAAAGCACCGAGAGACGGAAAGTTTTCTGTGGTCTGAGGACTGAGGAAAGACATTCAAGGTAATGGAGGGAGCTTGAGTTGTGGTGTCGGGTGAACTGTACAGACCCATGCATGTGTTACACTTTTCAGCTAGCTTAATTTAGCTGGGTGGAGAGTGTTATTGGGATCTGTAGGTTATGTTGTAACTATGGTTCTCTGAGTGAAGGAACTACCTCTCCACCTTGACTTCAACACTTGTCCATCTGTCAGGACAGGACATTAGTCTCTTCACTCAGAGAACCACGGTCACAGCCTCACCTTCAGATCTGGGGACCCAGAATCAGATCAGACCACCAGACCAGCTATCAGTTTTACCAAAGCAGCTACCTGTTTGGAGGTAAAAGCTAAAGTGAGCATACCTGTGCTGTCACTAATAATCCCTCAACACAAGCTGTAATAAACTGTAGGTTTCTGTTAATGACGACTGTCATATATTTTGACAAAGTTCTTATTCAGTTCATGATTATTGGTTAGTTTGTTGAAAGAGGATGTTTGACTGCAAAAGAACATTCAGTTAATTATCCTCAGTTTATGGTTGTACGGGATTTATTTTAATCATTTTCCAAAAGAACATAAAAGAGGAAACATTTAATTTTTTCCTGATGGAAAACATTTTTTAGACTGAAACATTTCAAATAAAAATTTTCGTATCTCTTTGGACTGGACGCCATAAATAACGGGGTTGAGGCATCCAGGGACAATGGTGAACAGGATGGCAGAAAGTTTCCTGTAGTCTGAGTACTGAGGGAAGCGATGCAGAGTAATGATGGTAGCTCCACTAAAGAGCATGATCAGATACACAACCAGGTGAGTGCTGCAGGTCTTCAGGGCTTTCCTGTTCAGAGACTTGTTCTTACTGGTCAGACAGACCACTGTGATCTTAGTGTAGGTGAGAACCATGCTGCCTATAGAAGCTGTGAGCAGCACCACAGTGAAAGTGAGGCCATAGATGTTATTGATTACCACACTCTCACAGGAGAGTTTAAAGAGTGAGGCGT
Source organism: Toxotes jaculatrix (assembly GCF_017976425.1). Lineage (NCBI taxonomy): Eukaryota > Metazoa > Chordata > Actinopteri > Toxotidae > Toxotes > Toxotes jaculatrix. Next base: position 26,014,356 of record NC_054405.1, on the reverse strand, counting down.
TGTCACAGTAAGGATTCATAATCAGAGTCCTGCACCGGTTCAGCCGTATGGTCAGACCGAGCAGAATCCCCACCAAAACAAAGGCCACTCCCCAGGCAGACACTGTCAGCTTCATCACCATTCTGTTGGTCATTATGGCAGTGTAGCGCAGGGGATTACAGATGGCCACATATCTGTCAAAGGCCATGATCATCAGCACTGTGTGGGAAGTGGTGCCGAACATGTGTGTGGTGAAAGCTTGAATCACACATTCATAATAAGTGATGAGTCGTTCAGAGGGAGGACGCAACATGTCCGACAGCAGCCGGGGCAGAATGCGAGTACTTCCAATGATGTCACTGACAGACAGGTTGCAAAAGAGGAGGTACATGGGCTGGTGAAGGTTCCTGTCTATGATAATCAGAAGCAAAATGCCTAAATTCAAAACCATTATGACAATATAGGAAATTAATATCAAGGAAAAGACCATGTACATGGAATTCTTTGTGACCTTTAACCCCTCCATCTGGAGTGTGAAACTGTTGTAGGTGTAGTTTTCCATCAACCTGAAAGAACAAAGTGGACACTGAGTTCTTCTCAGCAATCTGGACATGAGACGCTCCATATATGTTAAATGACAAAATCAGCTGAACAACAAAACAACAGCAACAATAACACCTGCAAAGTTCAACATCTCCACATCCTGTGAGCACGTTAGGAAACGATGACAGTGCATTTGGAATAGAGAAATACCTGCTCTGTGACAGAGGGTCATCAGTCTTTAGTCTCCACCACAGGCAGGCAGTCCTGCTTTATTACAGATACACTTCTACCTCCGGGGACTCACCTGGTATTACATAATGTGTGACGCAACACTGAAGGATCAATGTGTCGGCCATCGCAACTGTCAGTAAGCAGCAAAACTGAACTTCCACAAACTACTTTATCCCTTTCACACTTATATTTCTAACAATTTTACAGAAGGTGTGAATGGCTTTGTTCGTACGAACTCATAAACACTGTTCACTGCTTCATGTAAATGATCCATTTATATTTCTGATGTGTCCCAATAGTTAGAGGATAGAGAAGAGAAGAAGCAGGAATAACAGGGTCACGATGGCGAGCCGGTACAGCTGCTGCTGAGCAGAGCGCCGCCATCTTGAAACAAAGATCCTTTCAGTACTGTGAAGCCTCACTTTAGTTTGCATACTGCTGTTAATTGTTGGTCTTTTACTTATGGAAGGAAAAAAAATCAATCAGCAGAAGAAAATCATGGGAAACTGCACTAAAGGAAAGAAATGAGTGAAAATGTAATGAGATGGGCTGCTGATAACGGCTGCTGATGAGGGAAACGTTCGGTAACATACTGCACCATATGTCCGAGGCTTTGTTCTAAACCTGTGCACTGACCATAGATGTTATTTATGGGGGTTCTCTGAGTGAAAGAACTACCTCTCCACCTTGACTTCTACACTTATCCATCTGTCAGGACAGGACATTAGTCTCTTCACTCAGAGAACCACGGTCACAGCCTCACCTTCAGATCTGGGGACCCAGAATCAGATCAGACCACCAGACCAGCTGTCAGTTTTACCAAAGCAGCTACCTGTTTGGAGGTAAAAGCTAAAGTGAGCATACCTGTGCTGTCACTAATAATCCCTCAACACAAGCCGTAATAAACTGTAGGTTTCTGTTAATGACGACTGTCATATATCTTGACAAAGTTCTTATTCAGTTCATGATTATTAGTTAGTTTGTTAGTTATTTACTTATCATCTTCTCTTTGATGTGAAAAAAAATGTCATCAAAGTTTTCTCCAACAAAATGAACGTAGTGTCTGACTGTACTGACTTCAGTGGTGGGAAGGGGAGGCCACGTTCACACAGGAAAACACAGTCTTTAAAAAACCTCTTTACACAGATCATAAATATAAATGGGCTGTTTGCATGAAGCAGTGAACGATATTTATGACAGTAAGTTGGTCTCAGTTTGGAAGAACAGCAGCCTGTAGTCTGATACTCAGTGTTCACTCTGTCTGACCTGAGATTTCTGTCTCTTATGTCAGTGAATGTCACAGAATCCTTTGCAGCCACAACATCTTTTGCTCAGAACATTTATTTACACATGTACAAACTATTATACTTTTAAGCAAAACGAGGATGTTTGACTGCAAAAATACATTCAGTTAATTATCCTCAGTTTATGGTTGTACGGGATTTATTTTAATCATTTTCCAAAAGAACATAAAAGAGGAAACATTTAATTTTTTCCTGATGGAAAACATTTTTTAGACTGAAACATTTCAAATAAAAATTTTCGTATCTCTTTGGACTGGACGCCATAAATAACGGGGTTGAGGCTTCCAGGGACAATGGTGAACAGGATGGCAGAAAGTTTCCTGTAGTCTGAGTACTGAGGGAAGCGATGCAGAGTAATGATGGTAGCTCCACTAAAGAGCATGATCAGATACACAACCAGGTGAGTGCTGCAGGTCTTCAGGGCTTTCCTGTTCAGAGACTTGTTCTTACTGGTCAGACAGACCACTGTGATCTTAGTGTAGGTGAGAACCATGCTGCCTATAGAAGCTGTGAGCAGCACCACAGTGAAAGTGAGGCCATAGATGTTATTGATTACCACACTCTCACAGGAGAGTTTAAAGAGTGAGGCGTTGTCACAGTAAGGATTCATAATCAGAGTCCTGCACCGGTTCAGCCGTATGGTCAGACCGAGCAGAATCCCCACCAAAACAAAGGCCACTCCCCAGGCAGACACTGTCAGCTTCATCACCATTCTGTTGGTCATTATGGCAGTGTAGCGCAGGGGATTACAGATGGCCACATATCTGTCAAAGGCCATGATCATCAGCACTGTGTGGGAAGTGGTGCCGAACAGTTGTGTGACAAAAGCTTGGACCACACATTCATAATAAGTGATGAGTCGTTCAGAGGGAGGCAGCAAGATGTCTGACAGCAGCCGGGGCAGAATGTGAGTACTTCCAATGATGTCACTGACAGACAGGTTGCAAAAGAGGAGGTACATGGGCTGGTGAAGGTTCCTGTCTATGATAATCAGAAGCGAAATGCCTAAATTCAAAACCATTATGACAATATAGGAAATTAATATCAAGGAAAAGACCATGTACATGGAATTCTTTGTGACCTTTAACCCCTCCATCTGGAGTGTGAAACTGTTGTAGGTGTAGTTTTCCATCAACCTGAAAGAACAAAGTGGACACTGAGTTCTTCTCAGCAATCTGGACATGAGACGCTCCATATATGTTAAATGACAAAATCAGCTGAACAACAAAACAACAGCAACAATAACACCTGCAAAGTTCAACATCTCCACATCCTGTGAGCACTTTAGGAAACGATGACAGTGCATTTGGAATAGAGAAATACCTGCTCTGTGACAGAGGGTCATCAGTCTTTAGTCTCCACCACAGGCAGGCAGTCCTGCTTTATTACAGATACACTTCTACCTCCGGGGACTCACCTGGTATTACATAATGTGTGACGCAACACTGAAGGATCAATGTGTCGGCCATCGCAACTGTCAGTAAGCAGCAAAACTGAACTTCCACAAACTACTTTATCCCTTTCACACTTATATTTCTAACAATTTTACAGAAGGTGTGAATGGCTTTGTTCGTATGAATTCAGGAACTCAAACTCAGTGAAAACACAGGGATACTTACGGGTTGAATCAGGCACATGTGGATCAACACAGGAGGCAAAACCAGGAGGCAAACACAGGCAGGAGGTCAGGAAGAGACATGACCACAGAGAGGACAACTGCAGGGACAAACTCAGCCTGGGCAACCGACAAACTGACTGGGGAACAGCGAAACTGGCAGCAGGTGATTCACATTAAGGTGGGACAATCAACAAGGCGGGAAACAAGACAAAGACAGGAAGTGCACTAGGAACAGACTCACAAGGGCCACAGCTACAAAAATAAAACAGGAAATGATGAAGCCAAGACTCAAGAAACCAAAACTAGAGAATGGTGTCCACAGGTGGACGTGCTCTCTTAGTGACCAGCTGATTAGTCTGCACTAAAGAATCAACGCAAACTCTCTGCTGTGAGAGTCAGAGGCGCCACATGTTCATCGCTACCTTGACCTTTGCACCTTTATATTTCACCTCACTTCATAAAGGAATCACTGCCAAAGTGTGTGTGAGTTTACAGGGAAGTCGACTCAAACCTGTGTGTGTGTGTGTGTTGTTATTGGGCTGTAATGAGTGTCCTGGAGGCCTCAGAGCTCCCAGGTGTGTCAGTGACCAGCAGGTAAATAGAATTAAAGCTGCAGTGAGGCGTTCAGGGGCCGACGGACAGGGAGCCGCTCAGCGTCTCCGGCCTGCAGACCGACCTTCTCACTTCACCTTCACACTTCTCTCTCTTCTTCCTCTGCAGGAAAGGTCAGGGTTCACCTGGGGTAGCTGCAGAGTTTTCTTGCTGTGGACCAAAGCGCAGTTTGTTGAGTCGTATGTAATCAGCAGCCAGAGGTTCATCATGTGTTGTTGTTGAAGTGAGGAGCCTGATCCCAGAAGAGTTTCCTGTGATGAAGCTCGGTGACTGGGCCTCTGTCTTTGCTCCCTCAGGGCTAATTACCATCGGAAACTGTTGATAAGTGTTTGGTTAGGAAGCGGCTCACAGCGGAGCTCATTAATGATGATGATTAACACTCATTAGTGGCTGCTGTGGTAACTGGATCACACACTGATGAAACTTCTGCAAATGTTTTGGCTCATTGTTCACAACAAAGTTTAATACACACAGGAAGCAGTTATCTTACTACTACTACAAGTCACAGTTATTTATCATAAAGTTATTATAACACAGTTATTTATTTATAATACAGACGAGGAAAGAAGCTGTTTTAGTATCTGGTTGTGGACGAAGCTGAAATGCACAACATGGTTACATCATTATTCGGCCAGAGACCCACAACCAGGCCAGGACTGTCAGAACACACAGCTGAGCCCAACGTTTACTGTATATCAAGTTGTATTTGTTTGTGAATCTGTTTTATTTTTTTATCTGTTTTTATTTCACTCTTACAGTCATCAGCAGTTCTGTCTCAGTTCAGTCCCTGTGAGCTAAAGCCTGTAGGAAAGGTCAAACACAAACTGATTGAAGTCCAAATAAGATTTTGATTGGATGCTTCAGCTAATGCTGTACCAGCTGGTACGCACTGAGTCTGGGGATTAAGGGCCCCTGCAGGTCTGGGGCCGGAGGGCAGTCCCCTGTCTTGCACAGACACCACTGGGCAGTGTTGATTGTGCAGCGTTAATGTTGGTGAATATGTAGAGAAGTGACTGACTGATCTAACTATTGGACGAGGACAGTGTGGCCTGGACTCATCAGTGCCACCTGCTGACGACTGGACTGAGCTGACACTGCAGTTCCCAGTATCCATCACTGGTTTTGAAGGTACAGGAAGTTAAAGGAAGACTCTACTCTGAACAGCTCAAAGCGCTGCCTGTGTCGGCCATGTTATTTTTAGCTGTTTATTTATTTATTTATTTTCAGAGACGTCTGTGGAACCACAGTTTCCATTAAACTGGATTAATGCCATTGGATTAAAGATTAAACATCTGTCTGAATCAGTCACAGTTTAGCTTCACATCCATGGCACGAGTGTTACACATGTGGGAGGAATCATGTGTGTTAACATGTTTGTGCTGAATGTGACTGCAGAGCACAGAGCTCGGTGTCCAGCAGGCGTTTAGCTCCACCTGCTGCCCATCTTTGCTATTGCAGTCCTCACCACATGCTCACACACCTGTCGTCACAGGTGTGGTGCTCAGGCCTGTGTTTGTCCTCAGCATTTCAGTCGTCTCACTCCAGAGTCCAGCAGACAGGTAAATGCACAAATATATTTCACACTTCAACCCAAAATATTTGCTTTAATTCATTTTAAAAACTTGACCATAACCTGAGAAGCACAAATTGCAGTTTTCAGTTTGCAGCCTAAACACATGATGATTTCTGTAAATATATTTCATTACTATTCAAACTATAAGTAGATGATCTGACACCCTGGGAAACAGACACTGCTCTTTTTCAGCCACACGAACAAACCGAAGCGAAGGGACACATGAAAGAATCAGGGCTTGACGCTGCACATCAGGACTGAGGATATCGCTCATGTCACATTTATTACGTTTAGATGACAGCACGTCTCTTTGGAGGAAGATCAGGTGGCTCTGATTCTACTCATCGAGGCAGACAGGAGTGATGATGAGTGGGGTGGTGTTTTTCCCGCCGGGACTGAAGAATGGGTAGAGTTTCTCAGTGAAGGAGCAGTCACTGAAGGAGTAGATATGGTCTGCATCATCAGCATTATAGAAGGAGACCACACCCCCCTCATAATCCACAAACACCCCGATCTTCTCGAGCTCCTCGTCATAGAGCTCGACTGGACGGTTAGCATGAGCGGTGTATTCTCCGTTCATCAGACCTATGGCCCAGTAACCCTGCCGGGGACTCAGTGGACCTTTTCCCTTCCTGTTGATGGACTCTCTGACCACTCCTAAATCCCACGCCGTCTTTTCCTTAACTTGAACCTCATAGTAAAATCTTCCTGACGAGAAGCTCTGCCTTCCTAAGACATTGCACAAATGAGAGAATCTGTCAGGATGGTCTCTGACGTTCTTCTTTATCTTACTGTACTTTACTTGTTTTCCATCCGCCGACACGATGAGTCTGGGATGTGCTGTCTGAGGATCAAGGGTCACATCCACCGCATAGTGCTGCACCTTCTTCAGCTCGGCCTCATTCAGCTCATCTATCATTTCATTCATCTGCTCCGCAGTCTCATCCAGCTGCTCATCAAATCTCGACAGAGCCGTTCTCACAGTCCCTTCATATAACGGTGGAGCTACGCTGACCCCTGTCCAGTCCTTGGTTGGTAGAGCAGCGTTTAGGGACACCAGACTTTGGAGGAAGTCCAGGTCATCTTCAGAGCTTGAGAGCTGCTCCATCTCAGCACCTCTCTTGGTCAGCTCAGAGATTTCCCACTCCAGCTCTGCGATCAAACCCTCGGCCTGTTCCTCGGCCGTTCTCTGCTTCTCTTCGACTGTCTCTGTGATTTCCTTCTGGTGTTCTTTCAGCAGCTGCCTCAGAGAGGTGAAGACTTTAACACCAGCTGTTTTCTCTCTGTCTGCATCATTTTTACTGAGCTCCACTGAGTGTTTGATCTCCTGAATCTTCATTTGTCTCTTCTGGATCATCTGCTGAATTCCAGCCTCGGTCTTCCCCAGCTCTGCCTTCTTTCCTTCATGTGCTTCCTTCAGAGGAACGACATCATGGGTCTTGTGGTCTATAACGGCACAGAGTGAGCAGACACACATCTGGTTGTCCTTGCAGAACAGCTCCAGGGGCTTTTTGTGCTTCTTGCAGATTCTGTTTTCCAGGTTCTCCACAGGATCGATCAGCTGATGTCTTTTCAGACCCGTCTCCGTCAGATGAGGCTCCAGGTGAGTCTCACAGTAGGAGGTCAGACACACCAGACAGGACTTCAGGGCCTTCAGTCTGGATCCAGTGCAGACGTCACAGGGAACTTCTCCTGGTTTGGAAACCTGTGGCTCTGAGCTGCTGCTGCTGGCTTCCTGTTGAGCTTCCCGCTCAGCTTCCTGCTCAGCTTCCCGCTCAGCTTCCTGTCTGAACTGAGCCACCATCTCAGAGATCAAAGTATTGACCCGCAGCTTAGGTCGTGTGCGGAAAACCTCTTTACACATGGGACACTGACAATGGACTTTAATGTCCCAGTGTGAGGTGATGCACGTCTTACAGAAGTTGTGTCCACATGGTGTAGCGACTGGATCGACGAACACATCCAGACAGATGGAGCACAGAAACTGATCCTCAGTCAGCCTGCAGCTGGCAGCAGCCATGTCCACGCGCTGAGAACAAAGTGTGAGAAAACCTTTGTTTAAAAATATTAAAGAGAGAACGGGAACAGGTTGAGTTGTGAAGTTGTTGGTAGAAGGCAGACACACAAAGTTTTGTGTTAAAAGGCCTACAAATCCTCCTCCTGCAGAAATGTTCAGTGTCTCATCAAATTGTGAGAGATGGTTAATGTTCACGGGTCATTGTTCAGTCTGAGTCAAGCCTGATGTCCATTCATGTTGGACATGAGTTCCTGTCTCTCCCTGAGTACAGCTTTGTTAATGAAACGGTACAACACCAACAGCTGCGACACAGAATCCAGCATGGAAACAGCATTTAAAGCCACGAACAGGTGTCACCGAGGATAAACACTGACACCTGCACTCACCTGTGTTTGGCACAGACTCTGCTCCTGAGAAAGCTGAATTTTTCCTCAGACACAAACAGACAGACCCGTCCTGACTCTGCTGTGGCTCTGACAGACTTTATTCTGACAACATGCAAAGTTTAAACTGGTCTTTTCACTCCAGTGCTGCTCCACCTCTGATCGCAGCTCGGTGGGCGAGGTTTCATCAGCATTGTGACAAACTCTTGGCATAATCTTCAACAAAGAATTTAAGGCACGAGTGGGCAAACTGTGGTTATTACAGAGCTTTCACTCTTTCTTTCTGTTTTAACTTTACTTTTTTATCTGCAGTTCGAATCTATTAAAAGTTTTAAGTGTCTGATAACAGTTTGATAACAGCTCTTGATTTAATCTCACTGCATGAACAAGGTACTGATGAAACTCAGACACTTTAAGGTAAGTGCAGTGCAAGAAAACACAACTATGAGGAACAAGGAAGTAGCAAATAATACGGAAGGATTCAGATAGTGTCGGGAAACAGAGCTGAAGTCTGGGAAAACAAACTGATAACAAACTTTTTTTTCTGTGAAATTAAAGAGTAAAAACAGAAAAAATAGCCATTATTTATATTACAGCCCCCAGACCTTAAACTCACTGTGAAACTAAAAGAATTAAAATAATAATGACCAGGATCCTCATTAAAGAGCCATCTACGTCTGTATGTTATATTACTACATTACTTTGTTGTAGTTTTCTCTGGTTTTTCCCGTTTGGACAACAGAGCCATGATTCCTTTCACAGACAGTGTCTCATCACTTCGGCTGGACTGAGCTTCAGCCTCCAGCTGCAGCTGCAGCAGATCAGCACAGATGTGACTGTGTCACCGAGCTGTGCTTCACCTGAACCTCCACACGCAGCCGAGTGCAGCTGAGATGGAAGAAAACTGTGTTTTCAGATCATTTCTTTTATCATTTCAGTTTTTCTATTGCAGGATAAGATTTATACTTTTAATTGACAATATATTTATAATCTTGAGCACAGAGGATGTCTCTACATCCACAGTCTGCTGATATCTTCAGTGTTTCTCTGTCTTGGCTGCTGTCGGCTCCTACACACTGATTTAAGTTTGGCTGCCTGTTGGAGAAGAAGCACAGGGGGAATGTCCACACCCACACCCACTCCCACAGTACCAGGAACAGGAACCACGGGGGCTGATGAACCGGCTGGTGATGAACTGCGACTGTCGCACCTGTTCACCTGAAGAACAGGTTCAGGAAACTTCTCTGAAACACTCTCCTGCTCCTTCGAAAAGAAAAGAGGAACATGTTGTATAATCGACCACAATACAAGAAGCACACGAGCTGCCACCTCAGAGGTGACGCTGCTGACAGTTTCACCTGATCTGACCTGTCCAAGTCAGACTCAGCTACAGACTCAGCTACAGACTCAGATACAGACTCAGACACAGACTCAGCTACAGACTCAGCTACAGACTCAGACACAGACTCAGATACAGACTCAGACTCAGCTACAGACTCAGCTACAAACTCAGCTACAGACTCAGAAACAGACTCAGATACAGACTCAGACTCAGCTACAGACTCAGCTACAGACACAGATACAGACTCAGCTACAGACTCAGCTACAGACTCAGACACAGACTCAGCTACAGACTCAGACACAGACTCAGATACAGACTCAGACTCAGCTACAGACTCAGATACAGACTCAGACTCAGCTACAGACTCAGCTACAGACACAGATACAGACTCAGACACAGATACAGACTCAGACACAGACTCAGACTCAGCTACAGACTCAGATACAGACTCAAATACAGACTCAGCTACAGACTCAGCTACAGACTCAGATACAGACTCAGATACAGACTCAGCTACAGACTCAGACTCAGCTACAGACTCAGATACAGACTCAGATACAGACTCAGCTACAGACTCAGATACAGACTCAGCTACAGACTCAGACTCAGCTACAGACTCAGCTACAGACTCAGCTATAGACTCAGATACAGACTCAGATACAGACTCAGACACAGACTCAGCTACAGACTCAGCTACAGACTCAAATACAGACTCAGCTACAGACTCAGCTACAGACTCAGCTACAGACTCAGATACAGACTCAGACTCAGACTCAGATACAGACTCAGCTACAGACTCAGCTACAGACTCAGACTCAGCTACAGACTCAGACTCAGCTACAGACTCAGCTACAGACTCAGACACAGACTCAGCTACAGACTCAGATACAGACTCAGACTCAGCTACAGACTCAGCTACAGACTCAGACTCAGCTACAGACTCAGCTACAGACTCAGACACAGACTCAGCTACAGACTCAGACTCAGCTACAGACTCAGCTACAGACACAGATACAGACTCAGACACAGACTCAGCTACAGACTCAGCTACAGACTCAAATACAGACTCAGCTACAGACTCAGCTACAGACTCAGCTACAGACTCAGATACAGACTCAGATACAAACTCAGCTACAGACTCAGATACAGACTCAGCTACAGACTCAGACTCAGCTACAGACTCAGCTATAGACTCAGATACAGACTCAGACACAGACTCAGATACAGACTCAGATACAGACTCAGACACAGACTCAGCTACAGACTCAGATACAGACTCAGCTACAGACTCAGCTACAGACTCAGATACAGACTCAGACACAGACTCAGCTACAGACTCAGCTACAGACTCAGCTACAAACTCAGATACAGACTCAGACTCAGACTCAGCTACAGACTCAGATACAGACTCAGATACAGACTCAGACTCAGCTACAGACTCAGATACAGACTCAGCTACAGACTCAGATACAGACTCAGACACAGACTCAGACTCAGCTACAGATTCAGATACAGACTCAGATACAGACTCAGATACAGACTCAGACTCAGACTCAGCTACAGACTCAGACACAGACTCAGCTACAGACTCAGATACAGACTCAGATACAGACTCAGATACAGACAAGCAGCTCCTGATTCCAGTCATTTGGTTCAGTTCAAAGATTCGTGGTCGTTGTGTAGTTTATGTAGTTCGTGTAGTATTTGTGTAGTTCTGTGGTTTTGTTGGTCGTTGACCTGCTTTTAACTTAACGCACAGACAGAAGACAAGCTCGTCCTCCTGACTGGGACAGTGACAGCGCCACCTGCTGCAGACACACCAGACTGCAGCTCAGACACATGTCTGACTCTGATGCGTTTGATGGGTTGCTGACACCTGATCGCCGCCCGGACACCCATCTGCCTCGTTCTCTACGAGGAAAATGATAATAAGAAGAAACACAAAATGAAAGATTTCTGAAAACAAAGCTGTTAGTTAATATGAAGAGTTTATTGTGTTTTATGGCATTAACTGTGTTTCATGTGTGAATATTTCTTCTGACAAATGTTTGGACCAATTAAATGGAGACGCTCGTTTGATCGTTCTTCATCTGAGCCAAGAAATGACCGCACTAAATATTGTTTTTAAGATTTTTGGAGTTGTTTACTCTTTTTAAACAGACAACAGGCGACATACATTTCATCCTATTTGATTCATTCAATAAATAAAGATATAAAGCAGGTCTGAAGATCAGATCAGATCTCTGCTCTCTTCCTCCTGCTCGGTTTTATTTCCCTGTTTGACTTTTCTCTTTGCTGAATCGCCACCTCCACTTTGAAGACTTGATCTGGGAATACAGAAATATTTCACATTTTAAAGACAGTGCTTAAACATGAACTGATACGTGATTTCAGTGAGATTTACACGTTTAAGAAAATCCTGCATGCAAAAAAAAAGAGTTCTCAAAAAACATACATATAAAAAAATGACACAAACATAATGTTGTAAAAACTGTGACAGAGACACGTGTTGTGTGTTTGTGTGTGTGGGTACAGATCTGAGTTCAGTGAGGTTCACTCAGTCACTGAATGCTGTGTTTGTCTCTTAAATATTCAATATTCTTCTTTCAAATCCAATTTTGCTTCAAACGTGAAAAAAGGTGAAACCAGAAAGAAACGGTTTGATTTGTGATCATGAATAATTCGGTTCATTTGTGCAGAAATGGATTTTCTACGGAAACAAAAATTCCTGCTCGGCTTTTTGGCAAATCATGAAGCGTCTGATGCACGTGTTTCTGGAGACGTGACGTATGATAAAAATTATTTTACATGAGATAAAAAAAAACATAAAACAAATGTTTCAATGCAACTGGGCAATAAATTGCAACACAAAGGGTCACGTCAACTGAAGCAGCTGAGACGTGATGACAAACCGCTCCGTCTGTCCACACTCCATCTGTCCACACTCCGTCTGTCCACACTCCATCTGTCCACACTCCGTCTGTCCACACTCCTTTCGTGTGGTTGACCAGGTGGGGAGTACGTTAACGACAGGTTGATGGACTGAGCCTTTAAAGTCATCTGAACTTTAATTTGAACTGAAAATGAAGATTTGATTTTAGACTCAATGGGAAGTTAAATCATTTTCTCATTGCCTCCCCACCCCGATTCTGTGAAGCCAGATCTCCATCAGATGGCTTTTCCAAGGATGAGGATGCTCATGAAGAAGACCATGATGAAGAACAGCCACATGAAGAAGCGATCCATGACCTTGGCGACCTTCCTCCACTCCCCGATGCGCAGCTGCGCCGCTCGCTGGTCCTGGTATGAATTGGCAATGTACTCAATGTTCTTGCTGAGTCCTTGGTGCTGGCAAACACACTGGGTTTTCACTAAGATCTCCCTCCTGTTCTCCCTGGCTCCACCTCCTCCTTCACCTCCTACGCCTTTCTTTTCCTCCACGTGCTCTCCTCCTCCTCCTCCTCTTCCTCCTCCACTGTCTGACTCCTCTCTTTGCTCCTCATGTCCACCAGCAGCTCCTTCCTCCTCCGAGTGGTCGATGGTCACAAACAGATCCTCCTTCCAGTCTGTCTGGTTGGTCAGGTCCTCTTCCACCCTCCCTCCCCAGGCCTGTCCGTTCACGTCCCAGTTTGGTCCTCTGGGGTTGCCGCCATTGGTCGATGGGGCTTCGGACTCGTCCTGAGACAGAGGGTGTTTCCTGGCCGAGGTCCCAGCGAGACAGTTGTCTCCCACCTCGTAGACAAAGCAGATGCGTGCGAGGTAGTTGAGGATGAAGCGCTCGGCCCATGCTGGCACAGGACGAGCCTCTGGGCCGCAGTGGTGTATGTTCATGATGAAGATGGTGAGCGCTGTTGAAGCGGTGACCATCGTCATGGTAGCAATGTAGTACTTTCCTGTTGAAAAAGGAAACTCAGGATCAAGTAGAGGCTCAAAACACACGTATGTTAAATCTACAAAGTTCATCAAAGACAAACTCATCATCTAACAACACACATTGTATTTCACATTATTTCTGTTTTTGATTGTTTTGGCACCGGATGAACTGAATTTGGATCCGAGCTCCTCGGGCTGAGAACAAACAGGAGAGCGTGTTGAATCTGTCAGTACAGTGCCATCGTGTCTGCAGTTTGATAAACTGTTTCCTGTTCCCGCTCACAGCCTGTCTGCACACCTGTTCCACCTGGTATTTTACCAGTCTCTTTCTACAAGAAGCTGTACCTGCTTCTTCTTCTTCTGCTGCCTCTCACTGTTACTGGTCACTCTGCCAGGAAATAATAAGAAATCAAGGATAAACAGAACAGGAAGATCTAAGGTCTAGGTAACATCTTAGCCCCTGGTCCAAGCCCAGGTGGACGTCTGACAGGATGCAGGACTCAAACAGACACAGTGCTGTCAGGAACACTAAGCTCCTGTGGTATGATACACATGCATGGACTCCTCAGTCGGCCCACCTATCAGAGGGACGCTCTCAGAGGGCGGCATGCTCTCAGCCACCAGCAGCTGAAACACGGTGAGGGCCAGCAGCACCGTCACACCCAGAGAAACCTTTTCACCCGAGTCAGCCGGCAGGTAGAAGCCCAGCGGAGCCAGAAAGGAGATCATCATGCAGGGGATGAGGAGGTTGAAGATGTAGAAGGAGGCACGTCTCTTCAGGTGGAGGGTGAAGGTGATGTCCGGGTACGGGTCTGAGCAGCAGCCATACAGGATGACATTCTTCTTGGCTGGCATTCCCAGAACCTAGTTCAGAAAAAAAGATTTTTGATTCAAAGAACTGACCAACAACTTCTCAGCGAACACATGGACAAGGTAACAACTCACCTCCCACTCCACATTGGGGACAAAGTCGGCCAGGTCAGCACTGTCCAAGGCATTGAACAAGTCCATCTGGTTTCCGTTGTGAGTCCAGGAGCCAAAGGTCAGGTGACACTGCTGCACATCAAAGGGAAAGAAGGCCACGTCCACGGAGCAGGAGCTTTTGGTGATGGCCGGCTGGTCCCACATGACCTGACCGTCGTTACGGAGAACCACGTTGGTCTCCATGGAGCTGGAGAACTCGTCGTCTGCACTGGGGTGGAGACGGAGGTGGTGACTCAGTGTCACTGCCAGTTAATCAGAGACCACACCAGTGTCCTGCAGCTGGGCAGGAAGCCACACCTACCTGTTATACAGAACAATATCAGGTCTCCATACGTAGCTGCTGGGTATGCGGATGGTGTCCAGACCGTCGTAGTCCTCCTTCTTCCAGGTGAGGTAGGCGTCCATCCACACCTGGCGGATCCACAGGTAGGTGGTCAGGATCTGATTCCGCTCATCCTGGTGAAAGTAAAACATCCAGCATAGATTCATCAGTGTGAGCATGAATCCGCACAGCGTGAAGGTCTGGATCGGGCTGTGGTTACCATGTCGATGATCTGGGACAGAGTGATCTGCAGCGTGACGTTGATGATGTGGTCGGTGTCCTCCACCGGCCGCAGGGCGTTAGTGTAGTTAGAGAACAAATCATTCAGCAGCTTCTGAGCGAAGCGACCGTGGGCGGCCGAGCAAACTGGAGAACAGGGGGCAATGGAGAGAGAGAGAGAGAGAAAGAGAGAAAGAGAGAGAGAGAGAGAGAGAGAGAGAGAGAGAGAGAGAGAGAGAGAGAGAGAGGTTAAATCAAGCAGCAGGACATGAAGGTGACAGCGTTGATCAGAGCTCACTCCTCCTCCTGACCTTTTCTCTGCCGCCACCTTCAGGACAAACCTGACATTTTTAGCTCGGCCACTGGTGAGAAACAGTTCAGTCATCAGGACTGTGGCTGGATACAGAAAGTCCGTTTTTTGTTTGATTGAACATTTTAAAACAATTTAATGGACATCCTTTTTTATTTCTTTCCATTTTAAACTTTCAAATATAAGGGAAGTTTTTTTGTGATTTAATTTTTTTTTATTTACTTGTTTAATGTGAATTCTTAACATTTTCTTATCGTGAATATTATGAGTTTGTGTACAGTCATTTTCTCTGCTGCTTTCTTCTCAGTAAATCCATCTTACACACACACACACACACACACACACACACACACACACACACACACACACACACACACAGGAAATCCACATTTCCCAGTTCAATTAACCTGGTTATCTCCTCAGGTTTTACACATTAATCAGAAAACAGCAGCAGACTGATAATTCCTTTAAATCCTGTCCCAGCTAATGATGATGATGATGATGATGATGATGATGATGATGGAGGTGAACTTAAAGGATACTTCCACTGGTCTGTGCAGTACTGTTTGCACATTTCTCTGAAATGAAACAACAGAAAGCAGATTTCAAAATGTTTTTAACGTGGATCAGAGTCGTTTCTTATATATTCAGTATTTTCAGCCCAGTAACAAACAGACCGTTGATGTTGGATGATTCTCACTTATTTTCCAGTTGTAACATCCACATGTGGAAACCTCTGTGTGGGAAGGGTCTGGTTTGTTGATATAAAGCGTTTATTCAGGAGATTCAGACAGTAAATCCAGGGACAGAGTGAGAGGAAGGGAAATCATGAAACAGAGACACCAAAGCAGAATCAAAGCGGAATGGAACGGGTTCGTGGACGTCACACGGTAAAGACAACAGATCAGCTTCACCGTGCTAATTTCAGCCCCAGTAACATTATGACAGTCAAAAGACAAACACAGTTGAAGTTTTTATGAGAGTCTGGAGTTTGGACTGAGGCTCAGCGTCCACACAGGTCTGATCAGATCAGAGGCGAACGATAAAATGAGATCTGAAGAACAGAATCATATTTTATGTTCTCTAATGTTCGTATGGGATGAACACGCTGTGAGTCAGAGCAGATAAAGCCGAGGATACATCTCAACCATCAGGCCGATAGCAGCAGACAAAGCTTCGTCTTCAGTCCAGTAACCATATAAGTAAGCAGAGAATCGCCTGGAACGGCCAACACTTCAGCTGTGTAAATTGTGTATGAAGTCTGTTAACGACAAAGACTTTGCTATCAGCTGCAGTCAGTCGTCTGCAGGCAGCCGTGGAACGAAGTTCAGTCGCCAGAGAAACATCCTGTAAGGTCAGAGTCTAACACTTCACTGGCTGTCGCCTCTTCACCAAACCTGCAGTGCTTCAGTGTTTGGTCCGAGGATGCTGCAGTGTCTCAGTTTTAGATCCGTGTTACTGGATTAATGAAGTGTGAGAACATGAAGTGTTGGCACTGGTTTCAGACCTACAGTCCACACAAGAGATAAAAGACAGTAGATAAAAATAAAACCTGAAGGTGACGACAGAAAGATGAATCGACCTGCAGCCTCTTGGTCCGTGATGCTTTTCTGAAACACATATTTGTCCAAATATAAGATTTTTTTTGTATTATACTCAAAGACAGTGGAAACAGGGGTTGTTGTGTTATGATAAGCTAAGTCCGGTTAGCATCAAGCTCTGATGCAGCAGCAGTGAGGAAGCAGAGCAGAGGGTGGTGGATGAGGATGCCCCACACCTCCAGCCTGCGTCCACAGCTGCAGCAGCAGACGCTGCGGACAGGCTGCAGCTCAGAGATGCATCACTCCTCCATAACCCTCTCCAAAATAATCACACAAAACCTCTCTGTGTGATCCAACCTGCAGCCACAGGAAACACTCTCAACACTCATCAACAAGGACAGAGAGACCGATAAGTAAGAGGAGACATTAAAGACGAGTATAAACAGTCCTAATCACACAGACACACACAGAGGTTTGACAACGTGCCTTGCACAAAAAAGGAAGTGTGCAAAAACATGGTCCGCTCACTGACCTTCAGATAAGAAGAAAATAATATATTAAAAACTTCTAACGTGACAGAGAGAGAGGGAGGGTTTGAGTGTTAACGTCCTTTGTACATAAATGGAAATGTGGACATGAAGTTCTGAATCTGTCAGACAGACGGAAACAAGAGGACGTCTCACTGTGAGAACCGAATAAAGACTTTGCCACTGTTGGTTTGCCTGTACACGTTCAAGCAAACAAGCTAAATGAGGTAAATTAAGATGTTTCAGTTGAATCTGATCATCCAGCAGAAGAACCTGAAGTCTGCAGTGACAACAGTCTGTCTGTCCCTCTGTCCAACACCTTCATCCCAGGCAAGACGTCCTAACAGCTGCAGGCCAGATTTCCATTAAATCTGACAGTGTATATACAGACTGGTGACAAATGAAAGTAATATCCAACACACATTGTCATAGACTGTCTCCATAAGACTACATGTGGACTCTCCTGGACGGACAGGACACCGTTCTTCCAAAACATATTCCCTTATTTGGTGTTTTGATGATTGTGGTGGAGAACGCTTTTATCAACCCAACAGTCTCTCTAAGGCCCACTGGAGACACTTAACAGAACCACTGTATTGTCAAGAACCTCCTCAATGACCACTAGAACCTCCTAAAGGAGCCTGATGGTGGAGGAAAGTATCCCATAGATGTTCCCACTAGAACCCAGGAACTTTCTCAGCGGCTGCAAGAATGCTCCAATACTAAACAATTATTAGATCCACCTAAAAGACCTCCAGAATGTCCTCTGTGGCCACAAGAACCCCAGCACTCCCAACTGAAACCCCCCACAGCACAACTAGAACCACCTTAAGGACCCCTCAGATTTATCTGGTGACCCTTTGGAGGAGCCAGATCCTTAGGTTGGGAACCACAGGACTGAACTGCTGAAAGCTGATATACTGGTGATATGCAGGTAGGATTTTAAACACAGGACACTTCACTGAGTGTTGTGTTCCTACTTTCACCAAACTTTGACCAACAAGCACGTCTGACCAACGACCAGTGGACCTGCTGCCTGTGGCTCAGCAGTAACGAGACAGTTAAAATCCTGAAGTCTCTCTGTAAATCGACCTGCAGCTCCACCTCTTATTGTCTCTGTCCATTGTTCAAATGTCTTTGTGGTCCGCTGAGCAGACGAGTCAGCACTTTGTCTGACAGCATCACCTCACTGAGGAGGTAGAGTGTTAGCGCTAACAGCTCTGAGAGCGAGCCAGCTGGCACACACAGTGTTTCCATCATCTCAGAGGACAGTTCGTTCACAACTATAACCACAGCCCACCTGAGCCTGAGCCTGACACTGAGCCTGACACTGAGCCTGAGTCTGAGCCTGACACTGAGCCTGAGCCCGACACTGAGCCTGAGCCTTACACTGAGCCCGACACTGAGCCTGAGTCTGAGCCTGAGCCTGAGCCTGACACTGAGTCTGAGTCTGAGCCTGAGCCTAACTGACACTGAGCCTGAGTCTGAGCCTGAGCCTGAGCCTGACACTGAGTCTGAGTCTGAGCCTGACTCTGAGCCTGAGTCTGAGCCTGAGCCTTACACTGAGCCTGAGCCTGACACTGACTCTGAGCCTGAGCCTGACTCTGAGTCTGAGTCTGAGCCTGAGCCTAACTGACTCTGAGCCTGAGTCTGAGCCTGACTCTGAGTCTGAGCCTGAGCCTGAGTCTGACCAGGTTTTCACCCTGAAATTGAATGATTTACATCACAGGGACACACACACACACACTGCAGCACATATTCTTTAACAGCATCACCAACATTGTTAATGTCATCGTCATCTTTTTCATCATCAGCCTGAACATCGCCATCATCGTCGTCGTTGTCGTCACCATCATCGTCACCATCATCGTCATGGTAACGAATGAGTCCATGCATCCTGCACAGTGCACAGATGGCCAGAATCACGTGCATCACAGCTAAGTGCAAAAAACAGATGAAGGCATGTTAAGTCAATAAGACCTATGCTGTTTGCGTGTTGTATGTCCTGCTGTGTGTGTGTGTGTGTGTGTGTGTGTGTGTGTGTGTGTGTGTGTGTGTGTGTGACTCCACAGCATGAAGCATCATCTTGTTCACATCCAGAGCCAGTTTCATGCGTGACTTTTAAATGTGAACACGCTTTTACTAATGATTTACCAGTTCCATTTACCGATTCCATCAGAATGAGGCGGCGTCTTTACAGAGTTTACAGCAACGAATGTTGCTGATTAATTGATTATCAATTGTTTCAGATCTGATTTACAAACTGCATGAAAATATAGGACACTGACAACATGACTAGCAGCTCTATAAAAACATTAGGTTTCATGTGTATTTTGGAGCTGAGAAGTTGCTAACAGTGTTCGGGACTGTGGGTCACTTCGGGCTGAGCTCAGTTACCATGCTGCTGTGTGTGTTTCAGATTCACCACGGCTGCGATCGGCCCCGGGGCCTTCACTCTGAAGTTGAAGATCCTGTCAGCTGAAGCAGCTGACAGGATCTTCACAGTGAACATGTGTGTGCGTCTGTTTCCAGCTCAAGTGTGTTTGGATTATCGGTGCTGTTTAACCTCTGGAGGTCACTCCTCCTCTTATCTGGGTGGACGCTGTGATGGACAGCTTTAATCCTCACAACCATCAAGGCTCAGTCTGCCTCCCCCGATTGTCCCAGCACCAACAGAACGCACACACACACACACACACACACACACACACACACACACACACACACACACACACACACACAGAGTCGAGTTTTCATCACTTCTGAGGACATTACAGTGACTAACATTCATTCCACCTGAACTCTCACAACAACCTCAACCCAGGTCCCCGCAGTGACTGTGTAAACAGACTGTCCCCACCTGTTACACTGACATGTTGTCCACCACAGAAAAAAAACCCGTCCACCAAACTAAAGGACAAACTTTGTCTGTTATCGCAGAGAGGGGGAGACGCGATGAAGGCAAACGTTTGGCAGACAATCAGACAGACAGACAGACAGACAGACAGACAGACAGAGACAGACAGACAGAGACAGACAGACAGACAGAGACAGACAGACAGACAGACAGCTGTTTGTGCAGCTGTTTTCTTCTGATCTGATACTGATGATGGTAAAAGTTTGGTTCAGTTTGGTGACGATCACAGAAAGTTGGTGTTGGTGGTGTTAACACATACAGAGCAGACCTTTTACAGTCCTTATTTCACACTGCATTCACTCATTCACCAGGTGATTCTTTCACAATAATAGCACGATTATTCGATGCGGCCTCTGAAGCACCACATCAGCCTCACATCTGTCCCTCATCCCTGACCTCCACCTCACGGCCGTAAAGTCCCGTCCTTATCACTCGGAGGCACAATGAATCCTGAACGCCCCCGTTCACGTCCGTGTTCAGGGAAAGAATGAACACATGAAGGTTTCTGATAAAGGCTGTGAGTTCAGATTTACTGTGTGTTTTACTCAGGGTTTGAAAACGATTGGTTTTCAGAAAAGAAGCTATTTGATTTTTAAATTCTGAGGATTTACTGCTTTTCTTAACCATAAATGATAAGAAGCATTTATCACAGTGAGCTATCTGTGTGTGTGTTTGGACAGTTGGTCATTAAAATCATTTCAATGCGTCACTCTGGACATTTTCAGTATTTTCCTAAATTCTATAGACAAAACAATGATTGGATATTTATCAGGAATATATCAGCATGCTAACAAAATCATCATTATCTGAAAAATAAATTAAAAAAAAGAAAACTCAGTTTAACTCCTGCTGCTTGTGAAAGGCAGAGGAATGAGGGGACAGCGGACTGAGTTCAGGTTCATGTTTGAAACCTGGTCACTGATCGATGACTTTGATCCTCAGTCTGAAGAAATGAGCAGGAATAAACCTAAAAGCTCTTATTTTGACAGGTCTGCTGTTTTAACTGGACGCTTTTCTTTAAGTTTTCACATTAAAAGTAGAAGCGAAGCTGAAAATCTCACCTGGAAGAAAAACGAGCAGCAGCAGAGACGCGATCGATCCGCTGCGGAGGAGCTTCATCCCGTTCTGATAACTCTTATCGATCCGGTAAAGTCAATCGATTACGGTGCTGTGATCACACAGCAGCCAACCTGCGACCGCCGAGCAGAGAGGATGAGGCACGCTGAGAGGGTGAGAGGGTGAGGGGGGGAGAGAGGGGGGGGGACGCCGTGTTTGCTGTAGTGCGGTGGTCTCTGATGTATGAGGTGTCATTAGTGCCACCTGCGCAGACAGACCGGAAGCTGAGAGCTTCCTGCTGTAAATTTAAACATGCAGAAAAACAAACGTTTTATTTAACACAGAGTTAAATCACGATCTTCAGATTATTTATCCAAACATTTTAACCTCTGTAATAAAGTGACAGCTTCAGAACAAGCTTCCACTTCATGACCAAATCGATTCTGTGATGCTCCAACATCAGTGCATCGATTTAGTGAAGTGAGAGTTGTGATGCAAAGCGTCACGTTGATAGAGAGGAACAGCTGAAACGTTAGGTGAAGAAGAATGAAACGGTTTCTCCACAGAGCTCCTGCCTCTGAGCGCCGGCTGCCTCTCGCATGCATCTCCTTAAAACCACATTAGCTTGTTCAGCAGGTTAATAATTAAGGCACAGGTACGACCACCTGTCTGATTCGTTTGTAACAGGAACCAAAATCTGCTCGTACCTCCAACACATCAGGTGACAACTACTTAACTCCCCCATCAGCCAACACACACCTTCCCCCCTCACCCCTGTCTTCACCCAGCACCCGCTGTTGTCTAAAGTTTCAACGCTTGTGTCCATGAATTATAGATTCAGTCAGAAACAGCAGATACACAGAAAGTGTAAAACTTCTTTCCAAGCTGTTTGTGATGCTGCGTTTTGAAACTGGAGTAACAACCTGAAATGAACGCAGATTATGTTTTTGAATGTAACGTTTGAAGCCAAAGCGAGTGGAGAAGCTCTGTGGATGGAAATCCACACCCGTCACCACCGTCGGTCTGTCCAACAGCTATCAGATGACATTCATGGTCCACAGAGGACGAATCCTACACACTTTGGGTTTGTTAAGATACAAATCTTAACTGTATGTAAAGTTTCCTGTACTGAAAACACAGAAAATCTGTTTTGTTCAGATTATTACTGTCACAGGGAGACCCCGTACCCTGACACACTCTCTCACTCTTTTTATCAGAATGTCGATCCTGCTGTGAACTGTTGGTGGTGATGTGTGTGGTATGAACATTTGGATGAAGGGGTGAAGAAGAGAAGAGGCATTGTGATTGTGTATTTGATTTGTTGAATTTAAATTGTGTTCACCTGTCTCCTTTGTTGCACTTCTCCCTCTGTCAGACCAGGAACAGCCAAACCTGGGCTGGAGCGGTCCATTTGGTTAAATAGGGGGGTTCACAGGGGAAGAAACCAAGTGTGGTAGAGTGGGAGGGGTGTTTTGTCTTTTGTGGTGGAATGACCAGTATCAGTGTCTTGTTTAAAAAGAAACACGTGTTTTTATAGTACGTGTCAGTAAACTTCTGTTTGTTAACATGATATTTGATATTGTTATTATTGTAAGTGTGCTGGAAGAGATAATTGTTTTTGATCTCTGAGAAGGTGCAGTCCACCAGTATAAAAGTGAAGAGGCTGTGATGGCCGGGGGCCAGAGAAGAGAAACGCGGCTCCTGAACGCGGCTCCTGAACGCGGCTCCTGAACGCGGCTCCTGAACGCGGCTCCGAGCTTTAAGGGTATCCATTGAGGCAGTTTAGAGTGAATACTTTTGTTGTGTATTATTTTGATTCTTCTTGAGAAATTAGTTTTTTTTCTTTTTACTTTTCTCTTTCTGGTGGGCCCAATGTGAATTTTTACTGTGGAGTTTCTGAGCAAGACTCTAATTTTGACAAATAAAATGGAACTGGGAATTTCCAGACTGCCCCAACTCATTGTTTTATACCGGGTTTCTCGGCCACTTTCATAATTACTGTGGTAGTTTGAGGGTATTTGAACCTTTTTGTTTTGTGTGCTATGCAGCTTCATACTGTAAGTTTCAGCTCTCTGTTCAAAATCTGTTTGTCAGCAACAATATTACATATATATTTAAAAAACAAAACAAAAAAACAAACAGGTAATGGTGTCTGGTGTGAAATCCAGTTCCACAGGCTGCATCTGCTGTGGACACACAGAGATGATGATATCTGACTCTACAGGCCTCCTCTAAATGTCAGACTGCTCCTTTAAGATAATGTCAGCATCATAATTCACTGAAGACGACATGATGATGAACTTTGAAGCATCTTCCTCTACAGTTTGCACATTTATCTTCTTCTCTTTGTGTTTTTTTATCATCAACAACCAGTCGAAGGTCACAGAGAACATTTTCTCCATTTGTTATCGGGACACTGTCACCTTTGACCTCTGGTGCTGTTGTGCAGCAGTATATGGAACGAGACACACTCATCGTGAGCAGCTTCTAATCACAGAGTCTGATGAATAAATGATAAATGACAAAGTTTGAAAAGTAAAGTGAGGACACGAAGAGGAGATTAACGGATTAGCAGAAAATAAATTGGCTGACAGACACAGTGGTGATGGAGTCAAAGAGTCAGAACCTAAACACCTGCCTCTTTTCTTTTTAATGCAGCTTCATCTTCCTGTTTGATCTGGTTGCTTTCAGTTCTACAAACTCACAAATCTGAAATATAAAGATTTCAGTGAGGGGAGGAAAACAAACCGGAGATAAAACTAAAACTACAAAATCCAGTTTATCAAGTTTGTCTTTGTTTTCTATTTCTAAACGTAAGTTTCATCTGTTATCATAAACACAAACACATACAATAATAGGATTTTATCTTTCATAAGAAGATATCAGAGTTTCCATGTTCTCCCTGTGCCTGTGTGGGTTCTCTCCAGCAGAGCTTCAGACTTCCCAGCTGGCTTTGTTTTTTTTTTTTTTAAAGCTTTTGTTGAGTGAACTTGAAGGCAACTGAAGGTTAATTGAGTTGGGACACAGCTGTCGGCCAATTCTTTAAATCCTCCTGGAAATAAAAGTAAGAGCCTTTCAGGTGGGCCGGGGGCCAAAGCTGGACTGAACCGGCCAACAGAAACCAGTCATGGAGCCAAACTTTAACAACACACACTGGTACTGGGAGCAGATGCTTCTGAGGGTGCTCTCACACCAAACCTGGTTAGTCCAGATTAAATGAGCTCTGGTGCATTCTGATCTGATCTGAGATCTCACCTGACGACAAGTCTTACTCTGTGAGTTTAACCTAAACAGTTTCTGTGAAGTGTCTGAGCAGACAGGACCGTCCTCAGGTCCTGCTTATTTTCTTTCTCCCACCAGGCAAACGTGACCAGTGGGAGGAGGGAATGTTGTCACCTGACTTTTACTGAAGCATTTTGGTCTGAAAATTTACTTTGATCTGAAAACACAACAAATTTAACAGGTCGTCCACTTTTCAGACCAAATCCGTATCCTACTTATAAACATTTACAGGGAGCTCTTCACATGGTAACTACATGGTGCCTGATGGATCATTTACACAGAAAACACAACATGATTATCTTCAATTATCAGAACAGGCTATTTGTAAAACTGTAGTTTGGGCTGATCAGCATCCGCAGGAAAAGAAAACAGGAGGAAGGAGGATGCGGTGTCACCTGAGTTGCCACTAGAGGATGTCAGAGAGTTTCAGATGAGACAGCTGGAAACGTGGGCACGTTTCAAACACACAGGCAGTGCAGGAGGGAGACGGACTGACAGTGGTGATGATGGTGACACAGCTGGTGCCGATGTAATGAGATGTTGCTGCATGTAGAAACAGAAGCTCTCAGATCCTTCACTTCACACTGATTCATTCCAAATTTTACTTAATTACAGAAAATGTGATCTGAAATTTTAAACCTGTTACCAGATGCTAGTGAGAAAACAAAGGTCAGTCGTGGTCTCCTCTGAAAGGACGACCATCCTCACACCTAATATACAAATATAAAAATGCATAAATGTAAATGTTCACAGAGAAATCCTGCCTCTTTTTTTCTGCCAGATACAAATGACACGACTCCGCTCTCTGATTGGCTGAACGCCCTGTCAATCTGAGATGTAGCGGCCAATGGCAGCCGGCGGCAGGCGATACAAACTGACAGCCGCCATGTTGTGTCTCCGGGGGCCCGGAGGGACGTCCGGAAGTGGACGGTAGATGTTACCGCCCGCTCGGGAGCTCACAGGGAAGGGACCGCAGCGTGAAGACATGAGCCGTCCGTCCTCAGCCGGACCTGGAGGTGGAGGACTCGGGGCCGGAAAAGCAGGCGGAGGAAAGCACGGGGGGTCGGGAGGCGCCGGTACTGCTGCCGCGGCAGCAGCCGTCGCCGCGGCAGCAGCAGCGGCATCTGCCGCCGGTGTGAGCTCCGTGGCCGGGTCAGGGTCTGCTGCCCCTTCCTCCGCGGTGTCCCTTCCCACGACAGGCCTGCCAGGGCAGTCCCCGGAGCTCACGGCGCTGTTCGAGTGCCCGGTATGCTTCGACTACGTCCTGCCGCCCATCCTGCAGTGCCAGGCGGGTCACCTGGTCTGCAACCAGTGCCGCCAGAAGCTGAGCTGCTGCCCGACCTGCCGAGGCCCGCTCACCCCGAGCATTCGGAACCTGGCCATGGAGAAGGTGGCATCCACACTGCCGTTTCCCTGCAAGGTAAGCCTCGCCTGGTCACCTGCCAACAGAGGGCTGACACGAGTGCAAGCTAACTCCTCAACATGCTAACCTACAGGTGTGTGTACGCGCGCGCGTGCTACGTGACGTCACACGGAGCCACAGAACCAAAACAAACCTGGAGTTTCTTTCTGTATCATATTCAGAACTTTATTCTGGTTCTGACCGTGTTGCTTGTAACTAAAGACTCGCAGCAGGTAAACCCAGAGTGAACCGAGCCAGCTGGAAACCAGCTTAACGATACAGTTGATCCAGGACAGTGGTGACCTGGCTTCTTAGTCCAGCCCTCTGAAGTGAAACCGAAACCTCCAGATTCTAGGTAGGTCTGTGAAGAACAAATCTAAAATGGTATTTTATTCCATATTTATGTTTTAGTGGCCTATAGCAAACTTCTTTTCCCATGAGCTCTAGATGTTTGCGAGCTAAATGTCATGGCTCGACAGAACAAACGAGTCAAGTGTCTGAGGTCAGTTCACATCTGTTATAAGAGCAGGACAGAGTCAGAGAGACTCACCTGGTTATTTACACTGTCACGCACAGTCCAGTTTTCCATGACATGTACATATTAATGAGTGGCAGGCTTATTTTTCACTATTATACTATCAGTATTTTATTTTACGTAGGTGAAAAGAAAACACTGATGGGAATTTATATTTCATATTAATAAATCAGATCCTGGTTTTCAGTGGTCTGGTCTCCCTCACAAAAGAGGTTGCTCACCTCAGTGGGAGTTATCTGGTTAAATAAAGGTTAAATACATTTGGTTTGTATTTACTAAAAAATCAAAAGGCCACGTAAGCTCAATGAAAACTTTATTCAGGGCTGATCCTCACTGTCCTGTAATTTTCATTCATTTAAACTTCATCTGATGTGTACATATAATTAATACTGGGATATGAACAACCTGGGTATATCCCATCATATCAAAACAGGTTTAAAAGAGGAAGAAGACTCATGAAACAGGTTTTAGAATGATGATATTTAACTATCACACATCAGGGTAATGCTCAGATGTCCACATACTTGTGGCCATGTTGTGTGTCTGTTATCTGGGTGTCAGAAACAACTCTCTGATTCTATTACTGACACATTAAAGTTGAATTGAGTCTCTGAGGCGTCTGAAAGCCGAGGAGGTTTGACAGGGAGGGAAGATGGGTCTGAAAGCTGATGCCTGTTCTGTGTTCTGTTATAAATACACCTGTGCTGCAGCAGGTGAGCGCTCAGGTTCATTGTAGTTTTACAAAGTCCACTAACAGCCTCTTCTCTGCTGGTGTCTACAGTGCAGGAGCCTTGATAGGAAATGTCTCCTCAGCTCGTGTCCTTATAATAAAATGACAGTTCATCGACTTGTTGTCTCGAGACAAGCTGTTCTTCCCCTTCATTTACATTTCAAACCCTGAACGTCTCATCTGCACACACACACACATACACACACACATCCTCCACCTACAGGCAGCAGCATGTGTGTCTGCAACTGCCAGTCCAAAGCTTCCCCTTTGCTTTACTGTTCTTGGTGTGTATGAGACTGTGTGTGTGTGTGTGTGTGTGCGTGTGTGTGTGTGTGTGTGTGTGTGTTTGTGTACCCATCAGTCTTTGCTGTGACGGTTTTCTTCCTCGCTGAATGTGTAGGAGTCAGCAACTCGTTTCTCGGTTCCATGATCAACACGTTCGTTGATAATGAAAGAAATTATTTTTGGCTCTAACGTGGTGAACACGGTAAAATGTGAATGTGGAGAGACGTGGTTATAGCAGCAGCCGTGTTCTTGTGATTGAAATGAAATATGCGTTACTTCACTGAGGGTTCCTGCTGTCAGTGGACGTCGGTCCTCAGTGGATCACCGTTCTTCATATTTATCATCAGGTTGATGCTTTTATGATTTGAGTCCCACAGTCCTGATCCTGTCTGCTGATGTTGCTCGTCCTCCTCCTCCATCCTCTCTCTTTGTGTGTGTGTGTGTGTGTGTGTTTTCCTTAACGTGATGAATCTGATCCTCCTGAGTGCTCGCTGAACCACTAAACTCTCCATCAGTGTGTAATTGAATTAAAGTGTTTTTTTATGGAGCTGCTCTTTTCCCTCCTCCCCCTTTTTTTTTTTATTTTTTATTTCTGTGAGTAACTGGTGACCTGACGTCACAGCAGGGGGCGGGACCAAATTCTGTAGGAATGATGAATTCTCTGTTTATTGCTTTCTGCCACCGGTACCCATCACAGCTGTGGTCTGCCTGAAAGAGACGCGTGTCGGATGTTTGCAGGTGATACTGTCATTGAAGTAACTGCACAAACCAAATATAATCAGTACTGAAGTTTAAATTCACTCATCAGCAGTAAAACACAGTGAGAGCAGAGAAAAATCTCTGAAACCAACAGATTTAGAAAATAGTCGACAGCTGTTATTCTGTCGCTCGTTTAATCGACGAATCGTTTCTAAGCTGAAACACAGACAGACAGGTACAACACGTGACATAAACACTGCAGAGCTGAGAGGAAGCAGGAGAGAGAGAGAGTGATGAAAGCACAGAGATCAGTGTGTGTGTGTGTGTGTGTTGGGGAGGTGTGACAGATGCTGGGAGGAGGAGGAGGAGGAGGAGAACCACACTCGGCTGAGCGATACTCTTTATTCTCTCTCAGCTTTCTTTCTCCCCGCCCCCACTGTGTGTGTGTGTGTTCGTGTGTGGGTCTCCTGCAGAGACTGTGTGTGTGTGTGTGTGTGTGTGTGTGTGTGTTTGTGTGTTTGTGTGTGGGTCTCCTGCAGAGACTGTTGGTGTGTGTATGTGCTGCAGCGTCTCAATGCGGTCGGTTGGAGGACAAATGTTTTTCTGCCGCTCAGTCAGAGAGAGGTTGAGAGACATTCACTGAAAGCTGGAGAGAGAGTATTTTTCTCGTGTGTGTGTGTGTGTGTGTGTGTGTGTGTGTGTGTGTGTGTGTTCACTGCCGGCCGGTCCGATGCCACACAGCTGAGTGTGTGTATCAGCATCTGTGTTTGGGCTCTCAGTGTGTATTTATGTTTTTGGTGCTTCGTTTTTTTTTCACCACAGAAGAAGAAAACAGTTTTTTTTCTTCTTCTGCTGCTGCAGTAGGAGAGCGAGTGGGTGAGTGAGGTTCAGCTGCATTACTGCTGCGTCTGTGTGGATTCACCAAC
The DNA here is from genome assembly GCF_017976425.1 of Toxotes jaculatrix. Lineage (NCBI taxonomy): Eukaryota > Metazoa > Chordata > Actinopteri > Toxotidae > Toxotes > Toxotes jaculatrix. The sequence continues at coordinate 25,985,146 of NC_054405.1, read as the reverse complement.
AGAAGCTGGTACGTGTGTGCCGCACTGTGCTCGTTCCGTACCGGTTATTGTTCTGATGGACCGAGTGTCAGCTGATCGGTTCCAGCTTCTCCAGATGTCGGTGTTCGGTCGCTGTTAATCTCCTCAGATGTTTGGACGCGTCTCTGAGCTGACTCTGTCTGTCTCTGACCCTGTCTCTGACTCTGCCTCTGTCTCTGCCTCTGCGCTGACTCTGTCTGTCTCTGTCTCTGACTCTGTCTCTGTCTCTGTCTCTGACTCTGACTCTGAGCGTTTTTACCTGTAACGTTTTCTTTCAGCGCGATTTCTAAGTGATTCTGAGGCACTTGACAAACTCCGGTCCCGGTCTAGTCGTGATACCTGTCCCGAAGTGAATCCGGTTGATCTGACGAGTCGAACTCAGTTCGCGTGTTGTCGTGAATCGTCGGTGTCTGAGTGTAAACTCGGGACTCAGGTAAATCACCTGACTTCACGTGTGTTACAGAGACCGAGCATGGTCCGGCTGTGGCCGTCCCCACGTGTCCCCGCAGCCTGTCCGAACAGCTGCTCACCAGCTGCTGTCTGTTTTCGTCCCGCTGTCTGTCTGGTTAACTACGGAGAGCAGAGAGGGACAAACAACAGGCAGAGTTCAGGTTAGACCTCGGGTTTTAGGGGAGCTGCCCCACACTGCCCCACGCTGCTCTGCCTGTAGTTTCCTTTAAAGCGGAGTTGAAACGATTTGTCGTTCAACAGAAAATTAACAGACCGCTGCTTTTATACGGTCCGTGTTTGTCCTGTGTCTCAGGTTTTCTTTTCTCAGTTTTATAATTGTAACCTGAACGTCTTTGGTTTCAGACATTGAACTCACTGTTTTCTAACATGTTATAGACTAAAGGATTAATTGATTATTGATAATAATCATTAGTTGCAGTCCTGTGTGGGTCTTTTGTAAAAACAAACAAAGTGTAATTTATTCTGACAGAGAAGTGACAGAGAAATGTGCGGAGGTTTCTGGCCTGATGCACTAAAAGTTTGGAAGTAATCTACCTGTGTGTGTGTGCCTGTGTGTGTGTGTGTGTGTGTCAGCTGTGTCTGTGTGTGTGTGTGTTCGATGCTGTGCCCGGCCTCCTGCCTGCCTCTCCTCAGGGAGCTGGCTCAGTGGCGCTGCCTGGTGGGCTGGCATCGCCACCACGGAGTCGGCTCAGCTAGCACCGCAGGGATAACTGCTAACACTGGACAACAACAGCAGCAACTGCAGCAGGGGTCAGAGGTCAAGGACAGGGCCAGTCGACCTGTCGGCCGCACCAAACCGCTGCCGAGCATCCAGGTGAGTCCTGGAGGGCACCAGGTTCACCCGGAGTCTCTGAATGGCCAAATGTGGACAGTGTTGCTGGGTCCGTCCGACACTTCAGTCCACAGCCAAATATCTCCTGGAACTGTTCACATCATGTAAAATGATTTTTTTCATACTCCCCAGAGGCTGAACCCTTTAGATTTTAATGACTCCATTACCTTTCATCTAGCTCCATTCTTAGGACAGAATTTACATTTTTAGTTCCACGAGACGGTGAAGAGCACAGCTAAATCCTCTCCATGTTTTTTTTTTTTTTTTTTTTTTTAAATCCAGTTTGTTTGTGTGCAGCCTCTAGGGGGCGTTAACTGCACTTTATCTGTTTAAATACTCTTATTAATCTCATATCATCATTAATTTAAAGATGATAGAGTTAAGCTCTACCCATTTAACACACACACAGACACACACAGACACACACACACACACCCTACACAGGTCTCCTTCTAAAGCCTCAGCTGGATGAGAGGATTCACGTCTTCCAGGTTTCAGATTGTGAATTGAAACAGTTCATCGTCGCATCATATCACAGGCTCACGTGATGTTCACAGGAAACCTTCCCGATGTGAATCTGGGTCAGGCGAGACATCAGGCGTCTCTAACGTGCCGTTAGTCTGCAATTAGTCCAAACATTCACTGGTTCGTCTCAGATTCAGAGGATTGGCTGCTTCTCTCTGTCTGAAATGATTGGACACTGAACGCCTTTGGGTTTTGGACGGTTGATCCTCGGGCCCTGGGACTGTAAAGATTAATCCACGACACGTCATCCTCTCCTGTTCCTGTTGTCTCTCGTTTCATAAAGCCTGTGTGTGTTTTCAGTCTCTGTTAGCGGAGCAGTTTGATCAGCAGCTCGGTCTGAACCTTTCAAAGCTGAAAGCTCAGGTTGGTGATGGCGTCTTGTTTTCCAGCTTCCTGCCCTTTGCAGGAAGCTGCTGCTGCGCTCTGACCTGCAGCTGATGAATCTTTAATCAGACAAACAGTGAAACTCCTGCAGCGACGTGAACAGGACGGAAACACAATCAGCTCTCAGTCACTCTCACCCTGCTGTCCTTACACGGCTGATAGATTACAAACACCACGTGACTCTGCTGATGGTTTGTCAGGGTGGCTCCAGTTTACGTCTCAGTTTTTACGAGTGATGTAGAGCTATAACTATTAATCCGTTCATTGATTAGTTGACAGGAAGTTGATGATGATCTTGTTTTCAGTTGGAGCAGCATGGCCGAGCTGTGTGTCTGAGTAACGATGTGAACTCTGCTCAGGTTTGAGCTGCTGGAACCATGAATTAGTCAGTCATTACTTTCTGACATTTTGTTAAATGCAAGCTTCCATCATCCTCCCGCTCTCTCCGCACAGCTCCTGTAAACACACTCATCCAGCCAGAAGCTGATCCACTTCTCAGGCTGCTTGGTGAGTGTTCTCTCAGCAGGCAGCACAGAGGAGTGGAAACATGTCCTGAAAACGGTTTCTGTCTTCGGCTTGTTTTGACTGTTTTTATTCTTTTATCATCTAATCCCGTCACGTTGGACAGTAGAGACAGTTTCCTGTCTGCTGTCCTGAGGTCACGCTGAAGTTCTCTGCAGGAGATTTGATGCAGCAGCCAAAGTAAAACCAGTGGTGATTTCTGCCTGTCCTCTGTCCACTGTCCTCTGTCCTCTGTCCCTCTGTCTTCTTGGATCCCCCAGCTGGAGAACATCTATGCCTGTCTCTCTCTCTCTCCTCATGTTTATGGATGCTCTCTCTCCCTCAGCATGGCGAATTGTGCTCTGTGATGTTCAAACAGCATCACTAATGACGCCGCCTGCTTTCCTCAAGTGCCTCTCTGTCTTCCTGAGCTTCTCATGGCCTCGCTGTTTTCATGCCTCATTTACCGTCCTCATCACACACACACACACATAAACACACACATGCACAGCTTTAGGCTCCTGATCTATCTATAGGTGCTGTTGTTCAAGATGAAAGAGGAGGAGGAGGAGGAGGAGGCAGAATCCCATCACTGTGACCTTCAGCATCTCAGAGAACCAAGAAGGAAGCTGCAGCCATTACACTGCTGACTGACCAGAACACGCACACACACACACACACACACACACACACACACACACACACACACACACACTTACTTTCTGTATTTGTGAGGAGGTTTTAATGTTTGGAGGACACGCGCAGCAGGAAGGCGGCGTCTGGAGAACAGCGTTTCAGTGGAATGTGCCTTTAACCCTCAGTCCTGTCTCTGCGTCCCCCCCCCCCCCCCCTCAGTATTCGTCGGCCGGCTGTCTGCTGTCTCTTCACCACAGCGAGAAGCCCGATCACGAGGAGGTGTGCGAGTTCAGGCCGTACACCTGTCCGTGTCCCGGGGCTACCTGCAAGTGGCACGGCTCGCTGGAGGCCGTGATGCCGCACCTGATGCACGCGCACAAGTCCATCACCACTCTGCAGGTGTGCACCACTTCTTTGTCCTTACATCACCACCTCAGACACGAGCTGGAAAAGTCACCATGTCTGGGTCATGTTGTCTTTCTTTCCTCAGGGGGAGGACATCGTGTTCTTGGCGACGGACATCAACCTGCCAGGTGCCGTGGACTGGGTGATGATGCAGTCGTGTTTCAGCCACCACTTCATGCTGGTCCTGGAGAAGCAGGAGAAGTACGAGGGTCACCAGCAGTTCTTCGCCGTCGTGCTGCTCATCGGCACCCGCAAGCAGGCCGAGAACTTCGCCTACCGCATGGAGCTCAATGGCATCCGCCGCCGGCTCACCTGGGAGGCCACGCCGCGCTCCATCCACGACGGGGTGGCGGCCGCCATCATGAACAGCGACTGCCTGGTCTTTGACACCTCCATCGCCCATCTGTTCGCCGACAACGGCAACCTGGGGATCAACGTGACCATCTCCATGTTCTGAGGGAGCGGCGCGGCGTGGCGTGACGGGCAGTCGCGGTCAGACAGCCGCTGACCTCCGGTGTGGCTCTGTGGTCGGGGAGTCCCGTGCCGGACTCCGGACGTGGTGCAGCGCTGCAGATGCAGCTGGCTGTGTAGCTGCAGCCGTTTACCTTTAATTGCTGAGAGACAACTTCTCCAACAACTCCACAGCTGCAGCAGCAGCAGGTCGCCGCCTCCGCCCTGCAACACGTTGATGAACGGCGGGACAGAGGGACTCAGAGCACCGTGCTTCCGTCCTTCTCCAGTGGACGGAGAGGAGGTCAGACCCGCTGCTTCATCCCCCGCCCGTCCGGGCTTGGACGCCCGGGGTGGACAGAGACCGAGCTGTCCGAGCGGGATCCTGGTCTCTGGAGGAAGTGGATTCTTTAGCACAACAGCCCCACGAGCCTGTGTCAGGGTCTGACTTCCTGTCAGCGTGTTCACAGTATTCTGACCTCTGCTGGGAAAAGCTGTCAGCTTCAAACAGTCGTTAGCACCATTTTCCCACAATGATCTAATACAACCGGAGACACGTGTTAAACAGCTGTACATATATATACATATATAACTATTATTGTCATTATAGTTTAATGTGCTCCGTGTTTTCTTGTTAATTGTTTGTTTCACTGGAAAAAGTTCGAGCAGCAGTTTAAAAGCTGCACAGATCCAGCTCACAGAGACATAACAGATAAATCAAAGCTCTGTATGTGAGAGGCTGAAAATGTTTTTGGTATTTTTGCATTAAAATGACAGTGAACAGAAAAATAAAATAATAAACAGAATCTGAGATCTGACTCTTAACGTGTCGCTGACCAGCAGAATAATGTGAACACAGCTGTTCAGCCACTCTGTGCTTTAATGGTCTGAGGCTGCTGGTTCAGATCCCTGACGTGGTCCATCAGACCCAGGCGCTGACCCGACAGCTCGGTCCAGCTCGTCGTCTCGTGTTTCGGAGGTTAGTGTTTGGCCTCTGTGGGAACGAGCTGAGCTGTGGAGTTAATCCTCAGACCTTCTTTAATCTCAGATAAAAGCAGTAAAATGGAGGAACAATCCTCCCACCCCTCCTCCTGCAGTGTGTTCAGCCACCAGCGCCTTACTTTTCTACCACCTCCTGTTCCCCCTGTTCCTCCTGCTCCTCTTGCTCCTCCTGCTCCTGATGTTCCTCCTGTTCCTCCTGCTCCTCCTGCTCCTGCTGTTCCTCCTGTTCCTCCTGCTCCTCCTGCTCCTCCTGTTCCTCCTGCTCCTCCTGCTCCTGATGTTCCTCCTGTTCCTCCTGCTCCTCCTGCTCCTCCTGCTCCTGATGTTCCTCCTGTTCCTCCTGCTCCTCCTGTTCCTCCTGCTCCTCCTGTTCCTCCTGCTCCTCCTGGTGTTCGAGCTCCTTCTGAGGGAGTCTTGGTGCTGATGTGCTTCACCTGACGTCACGTTCTTTTCAGTTTTGTGATTTTGTCATGAAAACCTGCCCAGGGAAATAAAACTGAGACTCTTTACAGAGACATGTTTTCAAAACACTGCTGCTTGTCCAAAGCCAGAGACACAGTGGACAGACATGACTGTCTTTAAGGACACTGTAGGTAAAGGAAGAGATTACCTAACATTACCTGTCTCTGAACCTTTGTAGCAGCTGAGCAGGAAGAAATGAACTTCCTCCTGATACCTCTGATCACGGACACACCTGTAAGAGAACCGCAGACCCCTCAGACCTCGGCGGCGTTTCCTCCGTGTTTGTTGAGCTAAAGAAAGGTCGACCTCTGCAGCTCCTGGTTTCTCAGGTCATATTGTTCAGAGTGGAGCCGCAGATACAACATGTCAACGGCTGTGAGGCCTCCATCACTGGCAGTGACATCCAGTTAAAATCCAGCTTTAAAGCAGTTTAGCTGAATCAAAAGACGCCGTGGTTAATGGCATCAAAATAAGCTAACGTGAGCTAACGTGTCTTAGGCCAGATGGAAATCAGCAGAAGGTTTAGCTTTGCTTAGTGACCAGCAAATCATTCATGTTTTCATCAGCTTTTTCAACCTTAACGTCTCATTTATCAGGTGATTCGGTTTTCAGTTGTTTTTGGGTGTAAACATCCCGGAGTCACAGTCAACAACAGCAGACAGACCATGGATGATGTGACGACTGTGCTAATGAAAGTCTTAACTATCAGCACTGAATAAAAACGCAGAGGAAACGCCGCTCTGTCTCTGATAATCACTTCCTCTGTACAGCGCGCTGTAACCAGGCTCTGCTGCATTTCTCCTGTGCTCGTTCAGATGTGTTTTACTGAGTAATTTTCTAAACTGACCTTTGACCTTAACTCTTCTGCTGCTTTAGCCTCTGTCCGACCAACATCTGTAACATCTGCACTGAAACACACGGACAAAGAACAGTAACTGCTGACTTTTCTGGTCAGAGCAGAAACGTTTGGTTCGTTCAGTCGACAGGAAACCGATAAAAATCTGTTCCTCAGTTTGTCACGTTACGTTTCGTCTTTAAACGAGCTGATCACCATCACACTGATGATGAGACATGATCATGTGACCAGGCTGTTTTTACTCTAGTTACTGCTTTAATTAGCAGATGACTCAGTGTCACTGAACGTGTTCTACAGACTTTCCATTGTGATCTGAAGTTTGGCTTTATCATAGCTGATTTTATGGGTCTGTAATTTCTGAATCATATGAACAAACAAGTTATTAAAGTTTTTCATTTCATTTATAAAGATCTAGTTTATTTTCCACCACCTGGCAGGAACGCGCAGGTAGAACCTTCTGTTGTATGTGATTGTTCTTCTTCTTCTTATCAGAGCTGCTGACCGCGGGAGTGAAGGATGCTGGGAAACACAGCTGTTTGTTTCTAACCTGATAGTCTGTGAGCTGGAGGTTTAACATGCACAAACATCTGGAAACGATGAACCAGCGCTGAGCGTTGTCTCCAGTTCCCTAAATAAATCCATAAAAATAGAAATGAATTTAAAATCTGCTTTTGGAGGACAGTGATGTCTCTGTTTTATTACAAAATTAAATCAAACAGTTCAAACACATTTCACACATTTTACTCTGGACTGAAGGAGACTGAGACGTCCCAACGGATCTGTGTCTCTATTTTCTTCTGTTGTCTCTGTCCCGGTCTGTCTCTCTCCTTCTATCATAGTCTCTGTCAGTCTCTCTCCTTTTATCATAGTCTCTGTCCGTCTCTCTTCTTCTATCATAGTCTCTGTCCGTCTCTCTCCTTCTATCATTGTCTCTGTCCCGATCTGTCTCTCTTCTTCTATCGCTGTCTCTGTCCCGATCTGCCTCTCTTCTTCTATCGCTGTCTCTGTCCCGATCTGTCTCTCTTCTTCTATCACTGTCTCTGTCCCGATCTGTCTCTCTTCTCCTGTCTCTCTCCCTGTCCTCTCTGTCTCTGTTGTTCTCCCTCTCATGGTCTCTCCTCCTGTCTTCATCCCTCCTCCTCTCCACCTCCTCCCCCCGGAGTCTCTCGTTGTCCCTCGCTCTCTGCCTGTTCTCTTGTCCTCCTGGTGGCGCCCCCCTCTGATTGTACTTGTCGTAGGCGGTGTCCTCCTTCTCCTCTTTGACTCTGATGGCAGGAGGAGGAGGGGGTGAGGAAGAGGAAGGTGCCCGGGTCCCCCTCTCTTTCTCCTTCTCTGCCTTCTTCTTCTCCTTCTTCTCTTTCTTCTTCTTCTTCTTCTCTTTCTTGTCTGAGGCAGAGAGCAGGGAGAGGAGAGATGAAAATCCGTCCTGAAGTCATTCTTATATCAGGGATTAACAAAGGAAGGAGGTGAGCTCACCTTTCTTAGGCTTTTTCACAGGCACGCTGTACTGCTCATCTTCCTCTGAGGAAGAGGAGGAGGACTCGGCAACTTTGGGAGCGCAGCCCTCCTCCCTCAGACTTTTGGTCACATCGTCGATGTCCTCGGAGTCTTTGGGGGGACGGTAGTCTTTAACGTGGTCCACGCGGATGGTCCGACCTTTAATCTGAAGGCAGAAACAGGAACTCAACATCGGAGCGACTCAGAACCACTTCTCCGGTTTGAACGTGTCCAACCTGCTGCAGCTCCAGGAGCTGACACGCTCACACATTATGATGCTGTTCTCACGCTAACGTCGCTTATTATGTGTAAACAGATTCACCTGTGAACTTATTCCCTGACAGGAGGAGGAGTCCTGATCAGACACAACCTGTTCTGTTTAGATTCAGCCACAACAAGCAATGTGAATATTATTCAGAATACTGTGAGTTCACTGATGTGTCTTGTTTTCAGTGCTGACGGTCTCTGCTTCATCCTGCTGCTGGACAACGAGCCCAAACACAGCCAGAGTCACAAAGAATTATCTCCAGAGACCAGAAGAACAAGGAGTCCTGCAGCAGATGGTCCGGAGAACTGGTGCTGTTTTAAAGGGGGGGGTCACAGCAAATCCTGATCGTTTTTTCTCTTTACTGCTTTTTGGATGATGTTCACTGATAAACACAAACTGTGTGTGGCTTTGATTCTGAGCCTCCATCCAAAGTGCCAAACACCTTAGCACTGAACACTATCTCCGCCTACAACCACAAACTTTTGTTTTCTAATTCCTGGTTGTGTGTACATGATACATGGTGTTAAAGTAACTGTGGCGTCACCTTGATGCCGTTGAAGTTGTCCACAGCCAGGATGGTGCTCCTCTGGTCCTCGTAGCAGATGAAGCAGAAACCTTTGGACTTCCCCGTTTTCTTGTCGCGCACCAGGTTGATGTTGACGACCTCTCCGTACCTGACGGGACGCAGAGAGAGCAAATTCTCACATGGTCTCTTTTTGGTTGTTACAGCGAGGGAGTGAACAGGACAGAGTGTGGAAGTACTTACTGAGAGAAGACACAGATGATGTCGCCTTCAGTCAGCTCGTATGGAAATCCTCCTGCACGAAACAAAAACTTATTCTACCCATGTGCTGTACGATCATCTCAGGCACAACTGATTTTTGAGAAAACTCATTAGAAATGATGTGACAGGTCCCTGTCCTCAGCATGCAGCATTAGCTCCTGACTCGTCCACACAGGAGGGTCTGTCCTACCAACAAAGATCCAGGCGCTGTCTTTGTACTCAGTGTGCCAGGAAACAGTCTCGTTCACCCCGAGGTCGGCCTCCCGCTCGTTCAGCTTGTTGATCAACTTCACCTTCGTGAGCGGACTGAAAACAGAGGACAGATAGATATCACCAGGCATTAAAGGGAAGGTATCCTTTTATATTAACCACTGACTGTCTGCCACTTATCCACTGTGATGAAGTGAAACGTCACGTCACCCACTGTAAAATCAGCTGTTATAGAACTTGTCTGCCCAGTCACGCCAGACTCCATTCAGACTATAGCCAATTTTATGTTTCCCGTTTAAAAGGAAACGTGCACGTCTATGAGTTAGGTAAAGATTTAAGGCATTTAGTTTGGTTTAGTTTATGATTCTTTCTTAAATTGGGCAAATCGACTGATTTCGATAAAAGAAAAACGATCCACGTTCGCCACAGCTGACCGTGGAGTGCCACAACAGAAGCCATGAAACGCAATCAAACGGATTCTTGAGATCTGAAATGATTGAACTGCTCTTAAAGGTTTATGATCACATTAGCTACTCTGTTTGATCATGTATGCTAACTCGTCGAATAAGAGGGAATCATTAAATTGTGAGATTTTTGAACAGGGTTCGGTGAAGCGAGAATGAGTGACGGTGGCTAGGTTAACTGTATTTATCGCCAATGTTTGTGAGCTAGCTGCTAGTAGGTTATCGTACAGCTCGTACAGATAGACATCCGAGGCAGTACGAATAAAGACCGAACAGTAAACAGAAACTCAAACAATTACTTCAATGTGAAAACGTCCACTTACTTCATGGTGAACTACATGGAAGAGAAACCGATGCTAATCTGGAAATGCCTACTTTGCCGACATGAGCCATTTCCGTATGAATCACGGCCGCTACTGCCGCCTGCTGTTTGGATGTCTTAACTACAAGCTAAATGAGACAAGAAGAACTAAACAGCCGTCATTGAAAATGTATATAAAACTGTATTATATCAGAAATAGGGTCTAATTATCCGCAAAATACCTTTTAAAAATGTATTTTCATTGTGTGTAACATGTCCGCCCGTAGAACAGGGGGCGCTGTGCTGCTAACCGCCATCTACTGACCCGGTTAGTAAACAAGGGTCTGCCGGTTAAACTCAGAACCAGTCAGAAGCTAACTAAAAATAACCCGCATTTAAGTTGTATTTCAGTTGACATTTTAATACTCCCGTTAACTATTTTATCGTTAACTACTATTTTAACTGCTCTCGTGTATTTTTACACTTCAACTATGCTGCGATAGCTAACTTTAGCCAGGCTACCGTTAGCAGCAGTAAAATCCCTTTCACCGCCGTTCATGGATAAATAACGAATAATCAATGCAACCAAACAGTTGAAGTGATTCACCTCTGTTTCACTGCAAGACTGCTGCGGGTAAGTAATGCAGTGCATACAGTTTATAGCTGTTCAAGTCAGTGTTCTCACAGTTCAAATCCAAACTCGTTTACCACTTTAGCCAATTGAACAGACTCGTTTTCAACCCACATTAGTTTGTAGAACATGTTCAGGAGTTTCTCTGACTCGTTTGGAACTTCTGATAAATTCGGCTCAAGATAAAACAGATTTTACTGCGACAGATTGTTTTAATTCAACTTAATTTCTGGGCTGGTTCCCTTTCTGCTCTCCATCCAGTTTCTGTTGAATACTTTAATGAAAGCTGGAGCGTGAATAGAAGGCATATATATTTAAATATATATATGTAAATATATTTACATATATTTACAATTTAAACATGGACTGGTGTAATCATTATACAGCTCAGGCATGTTCTCGGGATGTCAGGAGTTCTGTTTAGGTACAGGGATACCTAAAGTTGGCAGAATACTGAGTGAAATTTGGTGGAATCGTTTCTTCAGACGAGGACATGCTACAGGCTGGTTTTAGATGCCTGCTAGTCTTAAACAATGAAACTGCACATAGCAAGTATTTTAAAAGGGTGTAAATAACAAGGCGAATCCAGGACTATCGGCTATCCCCGACAGGGGGCGCTACTGTATCACAACTCTTTCTCAGCAGGGTGGGTTTGGGTTTGATGGCATTTTGGAGCCACACATCTTATGAATCTTATGAACATTTTGACCTGCAGTAGATTGACTGGTGTCTCTGTCCCTCTCTCTTGTCTTTTTCTGTTTGTCTCTTAGCAGGATGATCTCTCAGGTCTTCATCTTGTCTTCAAAGGGCGACCACCTCATCTATAAAGACTGTATCCTCCTCAGTTGTCCCACAACTAAAAGCTACAGAGGCCAAATGCAAACACATGCATCTGTTTCTGTCTCATGTTTCCTGACACGTCCCTTTTCTTTTTTTTCTACCTTTTTTTGGCTGTTTAAAAGTTCTTAACTTGACCACCAGTCCGTGGGGAAGCTGGAAGTGACGTTGTCAGTATTTTCTATGAGAAGGTCACAGCGCTGACTGGAGACCAGCCCCCGGTTGTCATGGTAACACCACATGCGCCTGGGTGCCTTCGACTGTTAGGTTTAATCCTTTGGATTGACCTGATTTTCTGCATTAATTGGTCACAAAATGTGATCTGACCTTCATCCAAGTCACACGTACAGCCAAACACAATGTGCTTAAGCTAATAACACACACCGGTATGATTTTTCATGTCTTTATTGAACATACCAATTAAACTTTCACAGTGCTGGTGGAAAAAGTAAATGGAACCTTGGATTTAATAACTGGTTCAACCTCAAACCAGCTCTCCCAGTAGCTGCTGATCCACAGGAAAAGTTTTGGACCAGTCCTCCTACAGAGCTGCTTCAGCTCAGGCATGTTCTCAGGATGTCTGAGGTCAGTCCACAGCATCTCTGTGGGGTTCAGGCCTGAGCTCTGACTCCAGAAGGTGGACTTTTTCTTGCCACTGTATTTGATTCACGCTCAAACCTTTTCATATCAGAATCCCGTGTTACTGAGAATCAGGAGAAGCAGAGCCAGATGATCCAAGAAGAGAAGTGAATTTCATCTGAACTTAAATAACAACAGGAGAATTTGTAAACATGAATGTTTTCCATCCCGGGGCCTTAATCAGGACTGTGGTTTGTTCTGCAGAGTCACAAAGGTCTTCACTTTGTCCACGTCAGGCAGGGAGGACTGTACTGGGTCGCCACGACCTCCGCCGACTCCTCACCTTTCACTGTCATCGAATTCCTCAACAGGTATGTGTTTTCCACAAAAGGCAGTTGATGATGAAGTGAAGCAGAGAGCACTGGAAGTACAAAAATAAATAGTACAGTATACATTTATACTACCATACACAATATTTAGATAAATTCTTCACAGGTTGCTGCCTCACCAGCTTGAGAAGTTGTTTGCCTCATTTTTAAATATTTACCCAAAAGAGCCAGCGAGGGATTGAAAGGGATTTTCACTGAAGAGATGTCTGAGAAAGAACCAGTTCACATCGGTTAAAATGTGTGTGTGTGTTCTCAGGTTAACAGCTCTGGTTAAAGATTACTGTGGCAGTCTGTCTGAGAAGTCGGTGCAGATGAACTTTGCCCTGATCTACGAGCTGCTGGACGAGGTTGTGGTGAGTTTCCCTGCCTCAGGTAGTCCCAAAGAACCACCTGGGCTCATATTTATCAGGTGTCTCAGAGAACACTCAGACATGGCCTTAGAGTCAAAGCTGAAATTTCATGGTGATTTTTACCAATATTTAATATAATATAATAAAGAAGTAACTCTCTGCCTGTCAGGACTACGGTTACATCCAGACCACGTCCTCTGACGTCCTGAAGAACTTCATCCAGACTGAGGCTGTTTCCTCCAGACCGTTCAGCCTGTTTGACCTCAGCAACGTCGGCTTGGTGCGTTAACACCAACTACACCCGGCAGCTGTTAGAGCTGTCAGACCAGATATGTTGTTTCAGAGGTTTTTCAGACTCAACCAGAAGAAAACCTGAAAATCTTCTCTTAGTTAGTTAGAGCTTAAATATCTAAGCTGAGAGCCTGGATTTACCCTGTTGTTGTTGTTGTTGTTGATGATGTTTTGTTGCTGTAGTTTGGAGCAGAGACGCAGCAGAGTAAGGTGGCTCCCAGCTCTGCAGCCACCAGGCCCATCCAGTCCAGCAGAGAGCAGGTAAACAGCATCACATGACGACACGGTGACACATCATTCAGTCTGCGGTGCAGCTGGTGAATTTCTGGGACTTTTCAGCAGCTGGTCATTTTCCACAAGTATAATTTAGTGTTTGAGGAAAACACACATGAACACAAACAAACAAACCAGAGTCAGGAGCAGCTTTATGTCCTGGAAGAACTTGTTTTAATGTTTCAAGTGAGTCAAAGTCTCGTCCTCTTCGATATGACTTTAAACATCAGAGTTGTTGTGAGCGTTTGTCCTGCACCGTCTAAATAAGTCGCACTGTTTGGTGAAGAATCATGTTAATCAGTTACAGACGACGAGTCTGAGCCTGAAAATGACAGACATGTTCCAGTGAATAGTCGGGTCCTGGCTGGACTGGACTGTAGACTTCCTGCTGTGACCATGACTGATGACAGCAGACACACACCTCACAGTCTCCATACACGTGTGTGTTTTTCCAGGGAGGAAAGAGTGAGATATTTGTGGATGTGATTGAGAGGATGTCGGTCGTCATCGGCTCCAACGTGAGTAACGTGGACGTGATAACGTCAGTCACTGTGTGAAGGACTTAAATCAGTAAAAACTTAGTCTTAAATATGTTAAGTCTAATTATTAGATCAGTCTTTTGTCTCCTTTTGTTGTGTAATGTCTGGTTTCCTCTGATCCTCTGACCCATCGGGGGCTGTGAAGCTGTGGTGTCTGACTCTGCTCCGTTATAAAACACTTTGTGATGCAGGGAGTTTTGATGAAGGCAGACGTCGAGGGAGAGATCAGAGTGAAGTGCTACATGCCGAGCTGCTCAGGTGAGTTTGGAACAGAGCTTATTCACTTCTCTGTACTTAGAAAAGACCAACAAGACTGTGGGAAGTGTCTCTGACTCTGACTGTCCTCGTTTGCCAGAGATGCGAATTGGTCTGAATGAGGAGTTCAGCATCGGCAAGTCACAGCTCCGAGGTGAAACCACACACACACACACACACACACATTTAGATTGTGTATTATTACTCTGTCCTGTCCTGAATCCATATAGACTTATACGTGTGTGCTGATCAGTAACAGTAAATGTCACAGATATGTCTGAGGTTAGACAGAGTGACTCCATCACAGTTCGTCCACCTTGTACCTGTACTTAACGCGTGTTTGATTCCTCTGTACAACCTTCCTGGTTGGTTTCATTTTGTTTGTGCCTCCTTTTCAGAGATGCCACAAACTGTGTGACCATATTAAGTTAACATCAGCCTCTGTTCATGTGTCCTAGTATTTGCATGGTGCGTCCATGATGCAAATGCACAGAGCAGAGGTGCCACTGCTCCATAGATGCATCACATCTGTGCTCAAAGGAAAACAGAGCAAACAAAGGTTCAGCTGAGTTTTCAGGAATGTTTGGGGCGTTTCCTGAGAGCAGAGCCCAGAGAGAGACAGAGGAAATGAGGGGACAGACACAGGAAGGAAATCACAATCAATTAAAGTAATTAAAGGTTATTCAGCACTGCTCTGTATTAGTGACCTGAACTATTCTTAAAAACTTCATGTTCCAGATTATGATTTGATGAGAGGATGGAGCTTTAAGTGAAGTCTGCATTTTATGAATATTTCTGCAGCAACAGGAAGGAAATCACCCACTTCATGTGGATTTCAGACAGTTTGTCCATGATTCAGTCATTCAGGGTTCTGTTCTGTTTGGATTGGATTCCTTTAAATTTGAATATAATGTTAATACTGAGACGGTGTGTGTGTATATACTCATTTCATTTTCATCGTTGAACATCTCATGGGACACATGTGATACATGTATGTGATTCACGCTCATTCGTGTGAGATGTCAGTGTACTGACAGCTGTGTACAGCTGTGTACTGGAAGCTCAGGGGTTTACATATGAAAATATTTGGTTTGCTGTTGGTTAATGTGTCTGAGTAATTCCCTGTGAGAAGGATCATGGGAAAAAAACAAAAATGACACCGTCCATTCAGACTCAAGGACGTCACAGTCCACGGCCAGCGCCTTAGCCTGAGTCAGTCACCTGAAGTGGGTTTGTCGTTTCATTTCCTGCTGCTGCTCTTCACGTTTCACAGACAAATGTGTTTTTATTTTGGTGTTTGTTTATTTATTAAGCTGCCTCAGGTTTAAAAGTCTCATTACTCTTTCTGGCTTCTGCACGTACTGATTCATGAACATGTCGGGTGATGGTTTTTTTTCGTGTCAGGTTACGGGGCCGCCGTTCGTGTCGATGAGTGCAGCTTCCACCAGGCGGTCCGACTGGACGAGTTCGACAGCCACCGGATCCTCCGACTCTGCCCGAGCCAGGGAGAGGTATACACCTGTTTTTACTCATTATGAACTCTGTTCACCTCCAAGGTTCAGGTCCACTGCGACCCGACCTCCTGGAGCAATGCTCACTTTTTATTTACTGTCTCTTTGTTTAGGACTGTGCTCTACATGGGTATGATGCAAACTGAAATAATAAAGGTCTTTGAACTCCACAGCACAGCGCCAGATAATTAGCTAATAACGCAGGAGTCTTGCGTCCTGTGGGTTTTGGGGCCCCTCAGGATCTGGGGCCCCTGGGCAGTTTCCCATTTTGTACAGTTGACAAATCCAGTCTCTGCTGGGGACAATGGGAGAGGTTTCCCTGATGGATACCTGGACAGCATCACCTGAGAAGGAGCTGGTGAAATTTCAGGCAGGTTACACAACATCTGTGCTACACCTACAGCAGCTGCTGTCGCGGTCAAAGAAGGTGCAGGCGTGGGTCACATGGGTGGAGGTCTGCAACCACAGCCGCTCCCAGGTGGAAGCTGACGTCCTCTGCATCGTTACTGTGGCTGCGTCTCTGTACAACTGGAGCGATGTGATTAAAATAGCAGATGTTCTCAAAGAGCTCAGAGAAAAGTGGTAACATCCACAGTTCCAACAGGGAACCTCCGTCTGGCGAGGAGGACTGTGGGACGCGACTGAAAGCTCCAGATCAGTGACCTCGTGTGTGAGATTGTTTTTTAAAGGCCATAGTGTGGAATCAGTCAAATCTCAGAAACAGAAACCGAACATTACGACGCTCATGAAGGCAGCATTGATGCAGGACTGTTGCACTGAACTGCATGAGTTAGCATAGTGTTCCTAATAAACTGCAGACTGGATGTAAATCAGCCTGAGGCTCCTGTGCTGTCGTAAACAAAATAAACAATAAACAGTTGTCATGGGACTGAATACTTTGTTCTCTTGCAGTCGAGCTTAAATGTGGTGCAACACTCACTAAGCCCCTTTCACAGATTCCTGCCTTACAGGAGGAAAGTGCAGGTTTTTAATGTTTCAGCACAGAAACCAAACAAAATCCATCAGCTTTGGTGCCATTTCCTTCCTCACACGTTTGTTTCTTTTCTTCTGTGTGAAAATGGACTGATTTCAAACTCGTCCATCACAGTGAACAGTTAGTTTCCTACAATCACATAACCAGGACTCCACTGTCCATGTTTATATTACAGGACCTGCTCACAGTCCTGAAGCAGACTCTCTGCTCCTCTCTCTCCTCCTTGTCCTCTGTCTTTGTTTCCTCCTCTTCATGCTCTTGATCTCTCCTTTTTCCTCCCCTTGCAGCAAACAGTGATGCAGTACCAGCTGAGCGATGATCTGCCTTCAGCTCCTCCTTTTCGTCTCTTCCCAACCATCGAGAGAGACAGCGGAGGAAGGTAAAGACAGATACGCCAGCCCAGAGAACAGCTGTGGGTTCTGCACTGGTCCTTTCTGGTTCTGTTTAGTTGTTCTGTATATATCTTCTTCTGAGCACCTGTGATGTGTTACCTGTGTGTTACCTGCGTGTTACCTGTGGACTCTGAGAGCAGAGAGAAAACCTGAGGGTTTGCTGTGAGCTCCTCAGAGTCAAAGGAGACGTTTAATTGGACAGCCTCAACATTTTCCAGCCCACACCCTGTCAACACGCAGTTTCCAATCACTCAATACCAGTTTGTTACAGATTAGGTCCTGGGGTCGTAGTTTGGGGTCGTAGTTTGGGCCCTCACATGGGGCCGCACCGCCTGTCAATCTGTGCTGATCCCTGCTGAACTGTACTGAAAAATCTAGCCTGCAGTTGAACCTAATTGCTGAGCCCTGATCAGTTATGTAGATGTTATATTATTCCTTCTCTGCGTACTGGTTTCCAGGCCCTGAAGCAGTCAGAGGAGGTCTGACTGGAAACTGTGCAGACGTGAAAACACGTGAATTGGTCCTGTATATGAAGTCATGCAGAGTAAATCTCAGCCGCTCAGTGCCTCCACCCCTCGCTTTGTTCTGCTGCGTGCAGGTGGGGCCGTCAGGATATTCGTCAGGTTTATTTGCAGAGCTCAGTCTCGTACAGAAGTGAATCAAAGTGCTTTGCGGAGCGATAAAAAGTAAAACATTAACCTTCACACGCGGTCAGAAAAGGCTGAAACCTGCTCACAGCTGATGCTCTTCCTGTCCGCAGGCTGCTGATGTACCTGAAGCTTCGCTGTGACCTGCCACCTAAGAGGTCAGAGTTCATTTCACCATCTTTGCAAACCACTGAAACCAAACTTAATTCCACTCAGCTGTATGGTAGGTGTCAAACAGCAGCTGGTGCAGGTGCGGCAGGTATGTTTTAATCATTCAGGTTCCCGAGTTCTGTTGGAAATAACACAGGTAAACATACGTTCATGTAAGAGTAACGACAGGTGTCAGATGAACGTGGAGTAAAACGTATGATCTCTCCTCCTGAAACGTGGCGGAGCGGAAGTGACACGTAGCTTAAAAATACGCACGTAAAGTTGGGTACAGTACCTGAATACCTGCAGCTGCTGGAGAGTCTGACAGGTGACCTGTGCAGCGAGCACCCACTGACACGTTGTTAATAAAGATTTGGAGGATTAGTGGATAACAGTGATGATGATGATGATGCCATTGTTTTGTTTTTGCAGCGCTGCCATCAACGTGTGTGCCACCATCCCTGTTCCCAAAGGCTCGGTGAGGTGAGGCGCTCCCATTCAAATGTAGCTGCTCGTCTGAAACTCGCGTTTGTTATGGAAATCAGTGTGCACGGAAAAAAAGCACCCGCTCAGCCCAGCTCAGTGCTCAGCGCCTGAGTCTGGACTCCACACACGTGTGGTGGTGGTGGTGGTGGTGTGCAGGTTAGCTGTGACTGAGTCAGCCCGCGGAGCATAAACAGGAAGGTTCAGTCCTGACGGGGGAAGTCGTGACAGTTCCTCATCTCTGAGGAAATCAGACATTACAAACTCTGATGATGTTTTTAAATAGAAAACAACATAAACAAAGTATGAAGCATCAGAGACGAGCAGGAGGAAGTGCTCCTCATTTGGTATTTAAAGTCATGGAAAGTGGAGTCACTGATGGGTGGAGGGCAGGTGCTCAGACGCGTAGCTGTTTCTCAGACGAGTTAAACACGTCCGACCTGGACGGTGGATCATCGCAGACTCAGAGCAGAAACGCTTTTATTTCTAATGGATCATTTTTCAAAGACTGAATAAAAGTGAGGAAATAAAATTCTGCATTAAGCATTGAGGAGAAGGTTTAATGATGAGTGACACATCACAGAGGGTCAGTCTGCAGCAAGATGGCACACGACAGGCTTCAGTGTGTGTCAGTGTGTGTCAGTGTGTGTGTCAGTGTGTGTCAGTGTGTGTGTCAGTGTGTGTCAGTGTGTGTCAGTGTGTGTCAGTGTGTGTGTCAGTGTGTGTGTCAGTGTGTGTCAGTGTGTGTCAGTGTGGGTCAGTGTGTGTGTCAGTGTGGGTCAGTGTGTGGGTCAGTGTGTGTCAGTGTGTGTAACAGTGTGTGTGTCAGTGTGTGTAACAGTGTGTGTGTCAGTGTGGGTCAGTGTGTGTGTCAGTGTGTGTCAGTGTGTGTCAGTGTGGGTCAGTGTGTGTGTCAGTGTGTGTCAGTGTGTGGGTCAGTGTGTGTGTAACAGTGTGTGTCAGTGTGTGGGTCAGTGTGTGTCAGTGTGTGTGTCAGTGTGTGTGTAACAGTGTGTGTCAGTGTGTGGGTCAGTGTGTGTGTAACAGTGTGTGTCAGTGTGTGGGTCAGTGTGTGTCAGTGTGTGTGTCAGTGTGTGTGTAACAGTGTGTGTCAGTGTGTGGGTCAGTGTGGGTCAGTGTGGGTCAGTGTGTGTCAGTGTGTGTGTCAGTGTGTGTGTCAGTGTGTGTCAGTGTGTGTGTCAGTGTGTGTGTAACAGTGTGTGTCAGTGTGTGGGTCAGTGTGGGTCAGTGTGTGGGTCAGTGTGTGTGTCAGTGTGTGTGTAACAGTGTGTGTCAGTGTGGGTCAGTGTGTGTGTAACAGTGTGTGTAACAGTGTGTGTCAGTGTGTGTGTCAGTGTGGGTCAGTGTGTAACAGTGTGTGTCAGTGTGGGTCAGTGTGTGTGTCAGTGTGGGTCAGTGTGTAACAGTGTGTGTCAGTGTGGGTCAGTGTGTGTGTCAGTGTGGGTCAGTGTGTGTGTAACAGTGTGTGTAACAGTGTGTGTAACAGTGTGGGTCAGTGAGCTTCATCCAAAGTCGCAGCAAAGAGGAAAAAGCTGACTCAGATCAGGAACCAGCAGCAGTTCCCCTCAGTGCACCTGCACACAGTGTCCCAGATTGTTCCAGCATCTTGGACAGCTGTCATCAGTTCCTCTGTGGGTTTAGTCTGTCTCAGTGTCTCTGTCTCTGCATCTGGAGATGGTTGTTTATGACTCTGTGTTTGGACTCGTGGTCCTGCTGCAGATGAGTCTGGGACCATCAGACGTCCTGATGGGACTGATGTCCTGCACCGTCCTGTACATAAACCAACAGTCCAGACTGAAAACCCTTCTGTCTTGGTTGATTTTCATTCTGGATCAGAGCAGTGTTACGTCAGCTGAAAGCCCTGAGCAGGATTATCTGTCAGATCACCTTCTGTGTGTTCACCTCTGAAAGCGTTTCTGCCTCACCGCTTCACCCCCCGGATCATCTCTGCACCACCACCACCACCGCCGCAGGGACCACTCCACCCCCTGACCTCTGAACTCCTCAGGCATCTTCTGTGGTCTCTCATGCTGCTGCCGAGTGTGAAGCTGAGTGTTGCACTGTGGATGAGAGGTGTGTGTGCGGACGTATAAACGAACCGTTGTGTGTTGTGGGTTCAGTTTGTCACAGGAGCTCAGCAGTCCGGATCAGAGCGCCGAGCTGAAGCTGCAGAGCAGAGCTGTTGTTTGGCAGATCCCGCGCTTCCCTGGAGGAACACAACTGTCTGCCCTGTTCAAGGTGACCACACACACACACACACACACACACACACACACACACACACACACACACACACACACACACACACACAGATCTGTCCTGCTGCTACTTTTAGTTCAGAACTTGTTTGATGTTTTTCCAGCTTCTTACTGTGTCGTTACTTTTATTTTGTGCATGAGTCTGAAAACGATTTAAAAGTTCTGTAGTTTGTATCATCAGCCTGTCAGGAACACAGACTGTTGGTCTTCAGTGGTGTGTGTCCTGGTGTGAAGCAGACAGTGTTCACTGCAGGACTCTGGTTAGCTGTGTGTGAAATAAACACTCAGACTCATAATAATTACTTCCTGATGACTTCTTCTCCGCCCTCCCCCTGCACGCGCCCCGTGTTCAGCTGGAGGTCCCCGGCCTCAGCTCGGCCTCCATGTTGGAGGTCGGCCCGGTCGGTCTGAGCTTCGAGCTGCCAAAGATCACCGCCACAGGGCTGCAGATCCGCTTCCTCCGCCTGTCGCCCGTCCAGCCCGGCCCGTCACAGCGCTGGGTCCGATACATCACCCACTCTGACTCCTACACCATCCGGATTTAACCGTGTCCCTCTGCTCACGGCCTTGGATGGTGAACGTGTCTCATCAGTTTCATGATGAAGCAGCAAGAAAAGGATTTTTATTGACTGATGATCTTACAGGAAGAAATGATGCCAGTTTTTTCCCTTTCAAAATAATATGTGTGTCATTGGTTAATATCTGTTGTATTTATTTTTTTTGAAAGGTGCAGACGGCTGGGTTTACCTCTGCTTTACAAACTGGACTTGAACTTTATTCTGTTTTGAGTGAAGACGTTTTAAAGTTGTACATTTCTCCCTCTGAAACCTGTAGATGCTCTTCAGCCTGACAAGGTTCAACCAGTTGCCATTTCCATGTTTAATTCAGTGATCAGTGTTTCAGTGCTCTGTATTTCTCATGTTCAGAGCTCCCTCCTCCGTCTGTGGCTCTCAGATCCAACATCACTGGTTCCTGCTGAAGAATAAACCTTTAAAACTGTTCACTCGTTCATTTGTTGGGGACTATTTTCAGCAGCGGATTAATCCACATTTGGTGCAGTAGTGAGTGTTTGTGGCAGCAGGAGTGTGTGTGTGTGTGTGTTAATGGTGATGAAGGGACATGTCACCCAGTGTTTTTAAAGTCTGATTTAGAGTGTGATGTTTGGGTCTGTGACACCTTGTTCTGCTCTGGTTTTTCTGACTTGTCAGTAAATGTCAGTTCCTCTTTATGTGACCTTGTATTTAAAGTATTGCAGTTTTATTTGAGGTGAAGTTCTATTTTAAAAAGCAGATCTTGAACATTTATTGTCACAGACTAACCTTCGATGAGCAGCTTCAGTACGATGCCAGATATTAGCGCCTGATCATTTTTGCTCAGGGACCTGTTTCACTTCTCGTCGGGTGATTGTTGACGGTTTTGTGGTTTATCGAGCGGTTTGCAAAACACCTTTGCAAAGGTTGAAGAGCTCAGAAAGGAATGTGGTCAGCCCTGCACATCCTGTTAGAAGTGTGCAGTCACACTATGCACTCAGTTTTGGAGTTATGTGTGGCTCTCAGCTCCAGGCCCACTGGTTTCAACCGAAAACATTCATTATTAAAAAATATTAGTTTATTGCTTTAAAAAACAAAAACACTAATTTTCCTAAAACAGCTGCTCATTGTAGATTTTAATAAACAATCAGGAGGAAGTGGAACGTTTTTCAGGACCATTTTTAGTAAGTAAAGACTAATTTACATAGAACATTTTAAAATAAATGTTTCGAAGAACAAAGCATCAAACAGACCAGATAAGAACACACACAACTCAAAAACCATCTGTGGAGGAAAGAGACTGAATATAAATGAGGGTTTTTAAAATGCCAGCTGAGTTTGATGTTCTAACAGTCAAAGGTTGAGCAGAGTTCTCTGTGTAAAACACGTGGTTGAATCAGTTAGCACAAAGCTAGCTGATACCATGGCTTCTCAGTGGAAGGCAGCTGATGAGCCATTAACGTGTATATGTTTCACTCAAATAATAGAAAGGTAAAAATATCCATGATCCTCATGTAGGTACAGTTACAGTCGGAGACTTTCACCGTAGATGTCAGAGAGATGGGACAGTAAATCGTTCTTTGCTTCTTTTTTTTTTTTTAAACCCTCAAATATTGAAATCGGCTTTAAAAATCGTGTATCAATCAAGTTACTGGCAGCCAGGGAGGCGAAGCCAACGCTGGAGCGATGTGCTTCCTGCTGCAGCTCCAAGAGGGTGAGGAATTATAATGATCACATGAAAAAGCCCCGTGAAAACATGTCAAAGATGTGACACAAAACATCACTGTGCCTGGTAACACAAGGTTTCTGTGGATATCACAGCGATCAGTTTCATACTCTGAACACACTAAACTGACATTAACAGAGGACTGTTTCTGGGATGGATTGTGAGATGGGTCCCTGGGCTCAGACAGGGGCCCCCACCAACCTGCATAAGAGCAGGACCCACAGACTGAGCGACCTCCACATTTGTTGTGTGATTGTGTCTTTTTGTTTCTGCGTCTCTCTGTGGTTGTTCTGTGTCTGTGCTTCTTCGTGGTCACTTTGCGTTTTCTAACTGAGCTCTGCGGCTTTTAAACATGAAATATTAACAGTCCCTTCATACAGAGGCTCTGGTGCAGGGGCCCCTGACCACGGGCCCCGGGGCCTGAGTCACTGCTCCATCCATGGTTGTAGTAGGGAACCGTCCACATGTCTGACCCCGTGAGTCACTCTTCTTAACGGTGAATCATCTTCTGTCTTTTTAACATTTAATGCTTCGTGTTGTCATGTTGCCGGAGACTCTGCGTTGCGCAACGTGATCTGCAGCCGCCGATACACGCGCGCGCGCACACAGACACACAGAGAGAGAGAGAGAGAGAGAGAGAGAGAGAGAGAGAGAGAGAGAGAGAGAGAGAGAGAGAGAGAGAGAGAGAGAGATCCTGCCTTTGCGGAAGCCAGAGGAGCCGAGGCGGCGCTAAATTAAATTAGCATACTAACAAGTTAGCTGTGCACCGATGTGGATGGACCCGTGAACGGAGCTGCCCGAAGAAAGACACCTTTTCTAAAGTCAAGACACCACCGATTCCTGGCTCATTTTGTTGGGATCTCCCTGCCGTCTGCCTGCCGAGGAGATGGGGGACAAGGCGGGCACCAGGTAGGACGGCTATGCTACAGCTGCTAACAGCTAGTTAGCATCCGATCTCACGCACTTCGCTAACGTTAGCCGAGCTGCTGCTGGCCCGGGCGGGGGAGTTATTCTCGGGCTGTGCTGCAGAGATTTAGCCGCTTTATAAGAAAAACCTGACACAGAGATCACTCAGCCTCCCCCCAATTCGTGTCTGAGCCTCCGGGATGGTGACCTCGTCCGCAGGAGGCGAAGTTAGCACAGCAGGGTGGGGTTAGCTAACCGCGATACGTCTCCAGCGGACAGGACGGTGCTCCAGCCTCCGCTCAGAAATCTGTCAAATTTCTTTACCTCACTGATGCAGCTTTTTCATGAAAATCAAAACAAGTGAGAGATCAGTAACATCGACTGTTTAATCTACTGAACACATACTACATGCAAGTGCTCCTGTTGCAATACAAAATACGTTTTGGTGTTGGAGACAGGAATTCCCACGGTGCTTTTCCAGCAAAATACGGCCGTAGTGGGCGGTATCGACCACTGGAAATCTGTAGTTAAACTCGAGATTTTATAGAATTAAGGTGCTGTTTGGTGGATCATGTCAATGCCGATTTCCACGAAAAACTTAAAACATTCATCAAAGACGGAGAGTTGAGTTTATCCCGTTGGCTGCACAGGGAGCTTTTAAAATTAAAATATTTTCTAATGGAGTTTCGGAAGTTCGACCGTGCCTAATAGGTGGCTATTTGGGTTAGCCTGCTACTAATGCAGGCTATTTTCGGGTCTGTGGCTACCGCAGGTTCATGTTCATTAGCTGTAGATGTGGTTTGACGAGTTTAAAAGCTTCTCCTTTTAAAAAATCCCCCATGAGACCGGGCGATTCAGATTCAGAGTCCGTTTAAAAGCCGGGGTGAGCAGGTAAACAGTACTAACGGCCGCGGCTCCGTTTGTTTTTGACCGATGAAGATGTCGAACTGACGAACTGGTTCAGGTTCCTCAGGATGCGGCTCTCTGTGTGTTTACCTTTAACTGGGTCAGAGCTTCTGTGGACGTTTGGTCTTTAATCTCAATCTCGGATGAAACTAATGATTATTTTCATTATCGATACGTATCAAAACACACTGAAACGTGCCAAAGGATGGGGGAGCATTCCCACCGAAGCCTGTTCTGTCCGGTAACGGTTACTGTCATTTCCCCAAATAAAAACATCAAATCTTCACAAAAGAAGCGGAAAAAAACCAACTAAAAGTATTTGAAGGAGTCGCAGATTGATTTTCAGTCGATCCATAAATCGACTAATCATAGCAGCTGTGTTAGCCTGATACTGTGATCCTGATCAGTATTGATACCTGTGCTCAGTGAAAAGATTCAACAGGAAAACAAAGAAAAACAGACGAAACACTTCCCGGTTGTGAAATCAGTTTAGTGTTTGTGTGATGATCCTGCTGAGCAGACCTGAGCAGAGGACACGGCTTTGTTTGTCCTAGAGCTGCAGCCTTTAGGTGATTGGCGGAAAATTCATTGATAATTGACTGATTATTTGTTTTAGGTTTTTTTTTATAAGATATTTGAAGCAGTTCTGTGTCACAGGTGACAGTAAACTACATGGCTTTGGGTTGTGAGGAATTTTAACTTTAGTTTACTGCAGATGTTTATTTTCATCAGCTTCCTCATCCGTGCAGCACAGGTTGTTTATTTATTTATTTATTTATTATTGCACTCCTGCACGCTTAATTTTTAATAAACCGATGACTGTGAGGTTAAAGTGCTGACTCTCAGCTGTAATCTGTGGCTGTTTACATCAACAGTCCTGCGTGTTTGTCGTAGGGACAAAGGGTCAGATGTTTTACAGCATGAATATGCACAAATGCTCCTTTGTCTGCTCATTTCGAACATGTGTTTGTTTAGTTGCTTTGTTTCATAGTTGTAAACTCCGGTAAAGTGCTGCTCGTCTTTCCCCTTCTTTCATTTTGGCTTTTGGGTTGAAGTTTTCGATCTGGCATCTTCATCGGTGTCGTGCTCTGACTCTGACAGCTGACTGAGCTCCGTCCACGTCTGCCTGAACTCTCCTGCCTCTCCGTCTCCACACTTTACTCCCAGTTACTTCCTGTTAGGAAACAGGTGGGAAACAGGGAGGAGAGGAAACGAGCAGGAGGAAATACAAACGTCATGCAAACGGTGCCGGCTGATATCTGCTCTGTGGTCCAGATCAACTCTCCTGGAACATTTAGACATTATCATACAGGAACTGTGGCTTTGAACTCAGAGACAGTTCAGCTGTGAAAAACAGATTATACTTTATCAGCACTGTGACCTGCTGCTGTCAGGGCTAATGAAAATAAGACAAGTAATCATCAGCTTTACTTGAGGAGCAGTTCTCAGAACTCAGAATGCGAAATAAACTAAAATCATCAGATAAAAGAAGCAGCTCAGTGATGTGAGATCAAACAAAAGTAAGACAAATAAAATAAATGAAAACTGGGATAAAGTCAGGACAGACACTGTGATAAAGGTGTGTTTAAAGAAGGGAATTAAAAGATGCCAGTGATAATCCAGCGTCCTGACAGAACTGACTCAGAATGCATCAGAGGCCAGATGCATTAAACCCTGTGTAGCTTCACAACTACATTTTAAACCCACGTTTCAGTGTGAACGGTTTGTGTTTGTAGCACAGAGCCGTGTCCACAGTGAGAGGCAGACAGCCGACTGCACCGTCACCCTGTGACCAAGCGAACATGAACACATGAACACATGAACACATGACAGCAGCTGTGAGTGGATCTGTCAGCGCTGAAACTGTGGCAGCACAGAAGCAGTTACAGACACAAAGTTAAGTCACGTCCTTCACCGGACTGAGTGTGAGTCTGTGGCTCTGTGAAGCTCAGGCTCCTGCTCTCTGTGCTTTAATGCAGCTCAGCTCAGATTAAGCATCTTTCCACTGACCTCTACACGTTTTCTGTTTCTGTTGTCACACAGCTGAGAGCAGCGGAAAGGTTTTCTTTCATTAACTTTTTCCATTTTCACGTTCTACAGAGAGAAATATTGTACATTCATCTAACAGCTGTCACCGTTTTCCACTATACGTTTTTTTTAACCAGCATAATGAGGAAACGTTGATTTACGTATTTTAACACGCTGATCCTGAACGTCACAGCTCAACATCCACCTGCAGCGACTCCAGCATCATCAAACTGGTTCTGTTCACAGTCTCACAGCACCTGGATCAGGTCAGGGAAAGATCCTGGTTTCCTGATTATCGATTCTAAAGTCAATCATTATCTGCTGCAGGTGAAGAAGCAGTCGATCCATTTAATCCAGGTCACCTGTTCAGAAACGTCCGGGTTCTTCACTGATCTGCGCTGGATGATCAGGGCTGATCAGCGTGTGATGGCTGCAGCTGCTGAGCCCTGTGCTCTTACAGCTCTGTTTAACTCTGTATGTTTTTAAAATGCAGCCGGTGAGTTAAATGTCACCAGGACGGACAGGAAGGATGGGCTAGACTACCAAAATAAGACACAAATTGTGAGGAAATGGAGTTTTCCTTTGACACTGACAGGCCTGCAGCCGTTTTTGGGTTTAGTTTCCATTTTTTCTGCTTTTGTTCCATTTCGGTTTGAAAGCAGGTGCATCAGATGCGTTAAATGATGGCGTTCTAACTGTTTAACCGATAATGATGCCACTTAAAGGCAGACAGCCTGCAGACATGAGTGACAAGTGTTTGTGGGCGACAGCCTGACAAACCTGAGTGTGATGAGTGCTGCTGCGTGTTTGTGCAGAGGAAGCGTAGTGAGGAACCCGTCCAGCGAACATGAGGAAGTGCCGTCGAGCACAATTCAGAGCCGTGAAATCCAGCGGGTGTCACAGAGTCGACGTTTCTCTGGGCGTGAAGTCCACTCTGCTTCCAGCTTTGGCTAATAAATAGCTGCGTTTTAGGCCAAGCTGGTGCTCGACCGCCTGAATCAGCACGACGGCGTCCTGCTGAAGTCTGTGCTTGTGCAGCACTCTGAACTCTGACCCACAGGAAAGACTGTTCCCTTTTTTTTTAAAGACGACATTTCCTGCTCATTTGATCTGTCTGCACAGGCCGTATACAGGCAGTTATTCAGCCCACCCTCACTGATCCAAACAGGGTGGACATAATAATAGAAACGCCCCTCTAACACAATCTGAACATTAGAGCTTTAGCATTATCCTTTCAGTTTCTTGTTATTTCAGATTAAGCTCTGCTTTTAGAGCTGCGATCGGTTGATTAATCAGTGAATCAACAGAAAGTTAATCTGCAGATATTCCGAGAATTTGTCGTTACTGTCTCCAGTTTCTCAAATGTGAGAACCTGTTTTTTACACTGTTAGTCTGAAGACATCGTAGTTAGGATGAGTTTACTGAAAACAGCTCTCCAGGATCTGAGAGTTAAATTTACCCTCAGCTCCTGTCCGGGCATGAAATCACAGCGTGGCCTCGTGTTCAGGTGACGCAATCCGCCGTCACAGGAGGACACGAATGTCCTCAGTCTGACTGTTTTCCTGAGCTGCCGTCCCTGCGGACCTTCCCGCTGCTCGCCGCCGTCACACGTTAATGCGACTGGAGAGTTTTGGAAGCAGCCAGCCGAGCGTTAAAACGTGTTTACAAGCAGCTGGCTGTTTTCTTGTACGGTTTATTCCCCGCACGTCACGCAGGGGAAACAGGATCTAAAGGAGGCAGGAGGTAAACATGTGATGCTCACGGCAGGAGTTAGACATGGAAAACACAGCGTCACGTTTCAGTCTCGCAGGTTCAGATCCAGAAACGTCTCAGAGCTGAAACGAGTCCCTTCGTCCAACAGTGTGAATCCGTCTTTAGCTCCAGCTGATTTGCTGCTTCTCTGTTTTACATCCCAGTGAACTGAATATCTTTGAATTCTGGATGAAGGAAGACATTTGAAGACGTCACATTTCTCACTGTTTTCTAGCTTTTTATCAATTAAATAATTAAGGAATTAACCAGACACCAATCTGTAATGAAAACGACTCGTTGGTTGATTTTGGCTGGTGATCGTGTTTAAGGTGTACCTGAGTCCTGCAGCTCGCCTCACAGAGCGTCTTCGTGTTTTTTTGGGGTTGAATCTGCAGCTAAAAACATCGCAGCAGTAAATAAGCCTTTAGAACCAAAACTGGAACCACAGAAAGTGTAAGTCAGTTTTAATTTGAGCTTTGAAGTGGAAGTGATCTAAATATAACCGTGGTGTGGAGAGGATCAGCGGCTCTGACAGGAAGCTGGAGCTGCTGCTCTGCTGTAAACAGTGAAAGCAGCAGCTCGCTTCAGTGTTTGCAGACCCGGCTCCTCAGCACCGCGCCGATGTTCACGTTTCGACCGCTTTAGCTTTAGCTTGTTTGTCACTTCCTGTTTGCGCGTGGAAGGCGTCGGTTAGTGAAATGTGACCAGGACCGTGCTCTCACACCTCACCTTTGGTGTGATGTTAAAGAAACCGTGGTGTGAATGGTGTCAGCTAAGGGACCGGGTGCGGGGCCACCTGAACAGGAGGGCCGCGGCCTGGTTCCAGGTGGACTGAAAGCAAACGGACCAACTGTCAGATCGTCAGGAAGCAGACGCTCAAATCGTCGTCAGCTGATGTGGTGCAAACATGATGCAAGTCGCTGCTCAGCGAGAGTTTTTAACGAGGGTTTTGTCCTGATCTCGATCTGAGTCCTTTGATATTGATTATCTGCTGATACCCGAACGCTGATTGAACATATATCTGACATGTAGGAGCTACAGCTGCAGACTGAGGACCGCGGCTCCTGTTCACAACGATGAAGTGTGAATTACTGATATGAGTGAACGTTTAGCTGGGAGAGTGAGACGAAGCGAGGCCTGGGTGTGATGTGATGTGGTCAGAGGGACGGAACGTGTCTCACTGTTGTTACAGAGCAGAGCAGCTGCCCTAAATCCAAACACGTTCAGTTTCCTGTCACAGGACAGAGACAAGCAACAGACCTTCACACCTGAGCAGCTGGAAACACAACGATGGACTCTCCTCCCCTGATCTGTCCTCTGCTCCCAGCTCCACCGTCACTGAGCCGTGGCCACGATTCCTGTCATAGGCGTTTGTATTCACTAATGATTACAGGTTATAGGAATAAAGTATGAGTGGAAAACACGCTGAAGGGGGATCACACTGCAGAGAATGGATAAAAGCAGGAAAATGTGAGAATGAACTAAAAGGACGTTTCTGCTGGAAATCATGAGCTGACAGGGTCAGACAGCTGACGAGTGCTCACAGTGGAACGGTTATCAGCTGGAAGGAAGGCTGATTGAAGGCTGTGGTATCTGAGTCAGAGCTGTGCTGCAGGGTCACAGCACAAGTTCAGATCATCAGATCGGATGAAGGAAGACACGACTCGCTCCACACGTTTAACCACGTTTATCCTCCGTTCTTCTCGTGAACGTCTGACTCGGTTTAGTGACCTACAAAGTGTTTGGTTGTCGGGTTGGTTATAGAACGGACTAGAACCCTCCGCCTGTCCCCATTAAAGCTCTAGGGTGACTTCCCATAATACCCCGGGTCATATAACCCGATAGTTTTTTTCTCAAACCACTTCCCCCCTCAGTTTCCTGCTGTGTTGAAATAAACAGTGGCCCTGCTTGAAACGGAACTGAAAACATTCTCGAAGGTTCATGATCACTTTTCTCAGGTTTTCAGTCTTTGAAATTAAAATCAAATTAACCAAAAAAGACTTGACGTGTCTTTTCTTTTGTCCTCTCTGTTCTGTCCTCCTCTTTCCAAACTTCTCAGAGTTTTCAAGAAGTCGAGCCCCAACTGTAAGGTGAGTAATAAAAAAGTTAATTACATGTTTCAGGAAAAGAACTTTGGCTGCAGTGACATTTACAGCTGACAGGCCTGATAATTGGACACTGGTTAATAATAACAGCCCACTGGTTTTACTGGTTGGGCTCTCATCCGCCTTTTATTGAACATTTTTGCTGATCATGTGTTTTGATCGATCTTGTCTGAATTTTTAGTCACAGAACTTTTTAAAATAAAATATAAAAGAAAAAACAAATGAAAGTAACTGGAGACTCACCTGCAGGTGACAGTTTACCTGGGAAAGAGAGACTTTGTGGATCACCTGGACCACGTGGACCCAGTAGGTGAGTCAGCACATCTGCAGGTTATCCAGGATTTCCAGGTGTGTGTGAGAGAACCTGAGCAGGTAGAGTTTGTGGGTGAAGGTCAGGTGTTTCAGACGGAAACAGTGGATGGAGTGTTGTGATCAGGCAGCGGTTCTGTCTTCCTTCCTGCTGACAGATGGAGTGATCCTCGTCGACCCCGAGTACCTGAAAGACAGGAAAGGTGAGACCCTCCTCCTGAGCTGCGAGCATGTGAGGACCAGCCTGTAGTCAGGTCCTCAGAAAGCTTTCACACCCTCGTCATGTGCATTTTTACATGTATGGTTACAAACCAGTCAGTCAGAGATCATCTTCCTCACCTGTTCCTCCTCTTCCTCGCCGTAGTCTTCGTCACGCTGACCTGTGCGTTTCGATATGGCCGTGAGGACCTGGACGTGCTGGGTCTGTCTTTCAGGAAGGATCTCTACATCTCCACCTTCCAGGTGAGAGCTCCAGCACAAGCCGCCGAGCTACACCTGAGCAGGAAACCACCTCTTCATGACACGTTGTTCTTGTACTTCACAGAGTACAGGACACACACACAGAACACGGAGCTGATGAAACATGAGGCTTTGTTGTAGTGGAATCTGTTCAGTGGTTAATAAAACGTCTCGTGGTTATTTCGTCTCTGACGTGAGGACTTGCTGCTTTGTCCTTGTGGTTATTTGAACATGTTGTGTTCGTTGTGTCCCCGTGTGGATGTGGAGTTATCTGAGTGTTGAATGTAGTCACAGCTCCCTCCTCCCTCTCTCCGTCAGGCCTTCCCTCCGGTGCCGGAGGAGCGGAAACCAAACAGCCGGCTGCAGGAGAGGCTGCTGAAGAAGCTCGGCCAGCACGCACACCCCTTCTACTTCACTGTGAGTCACTTCTGCTTTTACAGCGCACGCTCTCGTCGTTTCTCTTCGGAAGCTTTTCCAGGAACACGCTCACAAACGTCACCTGCATTTTGTCCACAGGAACCAGGCTCTACAGTTAGTCCTGGTCCCAAAAACAGTCCCTGATCCGGGGGTAGAACGTCGGAACAGTCGAGGCAGTTTGATCAAACACAGTCCTCAGCCTGAGAGACGGAACATTTCACATGTTTACTGATCACAGCCTGTGTCCTGCCTGTGAGACAGCAGTAAAGAGACACAGCATGTGCAAAGAAGAGAGACGGAAAATTGTGAATGTGTCGGCTGTAATTTACCAAAGATGATTTATTTAAATGACTTGTTTTATTTATAACAACCCAAACACTAAAACAGAATGAGATAAGACGAACGAGCAGCCAATCATCAGGCCGCAGACGCGTGAACCCGCGCGTGCGTTTCCAGCTTCCAGGAGTTTCTCCAGCGCCTCGTGGTGTGTGAGTCCACAGAGACGATTTAAACTGATTAAATAAAGCATCACGGTCGCCTTTCACGTCAGGTGTGTGATACACAACAGAGCCAAGACTTTCACTGTGCTGCTCGACCAATCAGCAGAGTCCAGTGGTGTAAAAGCCCCGCCCCCCCCCCGACCTTCCTGGTTTCTCCGCTGGAAAATGCGAACCGAGTTCCTCTAAAGCAGAAAACACCCGGAGCCACAGAACACCTTCACCTGTTTTTACCTGTTCGCTATGGATAAGAAACTATAGCGTGTTGCAGTTATGAAATCAATGAACTGCTTCAGAGAACACGACATTTTATTTCTGTGTGTAACAACAACATTTTGAACTCCGAACAAAAGACGCTTGGTTGATTTTTAACTTTCAAATAAAATACTCAGCGTCTGTCTGAGTCCTCCTCGTGTTTGTGAAATAAAAACCAAACCAGCGAACCAAACATCATTTCATCGCGTGCACTGGAGCGTGCAGTCAGCTGTCAACCTGAAAGTGTTGCCGCCGGGTGTCGCACAGCGGCGGCGGTGACGCATATTTTGAGCGACAAAAAATTAAAAACGTTTTATTTTAATGTTACCTTATCGCCGTAATCTTCCAATTTAGAATTACATTAAAAACGAATGAAGAGAAAAATACGTTTAAATTAAATACTCAATCTTTATTTTCCAAAGTCACAGGGAGCCACAGCGGAGGCTCTGGAGCCGCCGGTAGCCGACCCCTGCTCCAAAGGTTCCTGTTCTCCGGGGAACGTTCCTGCTGCGAACCAATCGAATCAGCAGATCGTCTCCCTCTCTTCCTCTGCCTGTCTGTTTGGCATCCATTCAAACAATCACGTGACTGTGTTGCGCTTGTTTCTTCGTGTGTTGAAGTTGCGTGTTTGACTGCAGATGGAGCGACGTACAGTTGTTTGCTTTAGCTCCTCCAAACCTGTCACAAAGCACCGCGTCCCGCCGGGCGGATCCGGAGCTGAAGTCCTGCTCAGACTCCGGAGGAGGACTTGTTAGAAAAGTTGTTAGAAAAGTTCAAAGTTTATGAATCGGAGGAGAAAACGCTGCAGGAAGCAGAGATGTAAAAAGCCTCTCACTGATCTCTTCATACAACCCGGTTTAGAGCAGGTTGATATTTGTGGCTGATCTCATTAAAGTCGTGATGGTACTTCTCGCTGAATGAATTAACGCCGTGACGCCGCTGGCTCGACCTCGCAGCTGCAGGTTTCAGTCCCTCTGGATGTGCAGCAGCCAGCAGACCCGTTGTTAATGCACCTGCGTCACCGGGACTCGGTAATCTCAGGTGGTTATTCTTCATCAACACAGACATTTGTGTCAGTTCACCCGGTGCAGGTGAGAAAGCAGAGTTAACTGCATCCATCAGGTTTATCTTCAGACCTCTGTCACTTCCTGTAAAGGCTCAGTGGGAGGGTTCACTCTCCAAATCAAAGACTGCACCTGTACGTCACCTGGCGGGTCAGTGACCTCCTCAGGGCAAAGGGCGGAGCTTAAACTCTGTGGTGTAAACCAGATGTGGAACCGCTGACTGTTGTGTTTTCTCTGCAGATTCCTCAGAACCTCCCGTGTTCAGTCACTTTACAGCCCGGCCCAGAGGACACTGGGAAGGTAACACACATACACTCACTCACACACACACACACACACTCACACACACACACACACTCACACACACTCACACTGACATCACTTCATACTCAAATGATTCTGTATTTTCTTGTGAATATTCTCAAATACAAAACACATGTAGCTGCTCCGTGTTTGTGTTTGTTCAGTGACGCTTGTTGCTGGTTGTTGTTGCTGGTTGTTGTTGTTGCTGGTTCTTGTTGCTGGTTGTTGTTGCTGGTTGTTGTTGTTGCTGGTTCTTGTTGCTGGTTCCAGTTGGGTCGAACTGGTCGTGTCTCCTCTCTCCTCAGGCCTGTGGTGTGGACTTTGAGATCAGAGCTTTCTGTGCCAAGTCAATAGAAGAGAAGATTCACAAGAGGTGAGTTGAGACCTGCAGCAGGTTTAAAGCTCTGACAGTGGATCCACAGAGGCACAGCCGCAGCACAAAATGTGTCAGTGATGTATGTATGACAGTAACATGTGATATTACTGTCATACAGTGATATGAGCAGCGTGTAGTGACAGATGTGAGTCAGTTTCTCACCTGGACGTTTCCTCCCAGCTTCTTGTTGCCATCACAGTGATGCTAAGACAGGGACAGAGCAGCAGGTGGACTCATGTCCTCCGTCTGTGTATCTGAGCAGGAACTCAGTGCGTCTGGTGATCAGGAAGGTTCAGTACGCTCCAGAGAAACCTGGTCCTCAGCCCATGGTGGAGACGACCCGCAGCTTCCTGATGTCTGACAGATCCCTGCATCTGGAGGCCTCTCTGGACAAGGAGGTGTGAACACACACACTTTTGTTTTTACATTGTTGTACTGTTTCTTTCTCTACACTGAGCTGTGTGAGTGTAGGTTTCACCTGGACACAGATCAAACCGCCTTTTACAGCCTTCAGTTCGTGCGTCTGCTGCTCCGCTCAGACGTTTTCTTCTCACTGACAATCCTTGTTTTAAATGCACACGTTCTTCTCATGCGATGCACAGACACAGTAAGAAATGCCGTCTTCTCTGTGTTGTGCTGTGTGTAGCTGTATTACCATGGAGAGCCCATCAGCGTCAATGTTCACGTCACCAACAACTCCACCAAGACCGTGAAGAGAGTCAAGATTTCCGGTACGTCCCGCCTCTTCCTCTCTTCTTCTTCTCACTGAATCAAATATTAAAAACTCAGGTCACGTAAAAATGGAAGTAAAGTCAAAAATGGCACGAGATGCAGCTCCCAGAGGTCAGAGGTCACCGAGGCTGGACCTGACGTCCTGTTCTCTGAACGCGGGGGAATTCCTTCAGAAATGTTCAGGACTCAGAATGAAAGGATTAGAATTTGGTGGTCAAGGGTCAAAGGTCAACTTCACTGTGACAGAAACTTTATTCACTGCCATGAGCTGTGTGTCTTTGTCTCTCGCCCCCTCTCTCTCTCTCTCTGCAGTGCGTCAGTATGCAGACATCTGCCTGTTCAGTACTGCCCAGTATAAATGTCCCGTGGCCCAGCTCGAGGCAGAGTAAGTCTTCTTTTATAGAAATGTTTGATGGGACTCGCTGAACCAGATAAACCATTTTGAAGTGGTTTTAAATGGAATTAATTTGGTTTAAACCAGAGATACACATGACGACATGTGATGACATCACAGTTAGATTCCACTGAACCCTGATATTAAATTAACTGTGTTTTGTAACTATAGTTTGAACTGATCTGAAGTCAGTCTGCTGGGTGCTGTGGAGTGGGCGGGGTTAACCTGAACGGTTTGATTGACAGCAGCGTGTCGTCTCCACAGTGACCAGGTGTCGTCCAGCTCCACCTTCTGTAAGGTGTACACTCTGACCCCGACGCTCGACAAGAACAGAGAGAAGAGGGGACTCGCTCTGGACGGAAAACTCAAACATGAGGACACCAACCTGGCCTCCTCCACCATGTAACACACACACACACTCACACACAGATGTTTACAGATGTGTGGGTGCAGTCACATGACCACCGCCCTCTGTGTGTTTCAGTGTGAAGGACGTCACCAACAAAGAGGTTCTGGGGATCCTGGTGTCCTACAGAGTCAAAGTGAAGCTGGTGGTCTCTCGTGGAGGGTACCTCACACACACACACACACACACACACACACACACACACACCTCACACTCTGCTGACATCACTTCCTGTCCTCCCAGCCTCAGTGGTTCCTGTAAATGTCAGTGGAGTTTGGGCCTCTTCTCTTCCAGACTTTGCTGGATGAAACGTTTGTGGCTGAGCTGCACGGCGTCGACCTCAGACCTCGACCAAAGTCTCTGAAAGTCTGACTAAATTCAAACAGGATAAGTTTGTGTCAGTGGTTTTTAATCCTGATGTGACAGCAGCGGAGTGTCTGATCCTCTTTAATGGTGTTTTACTTTCATATTACACAGGCTGGTTGTTGGGCAACACATCTGCAGCCTGTTGCAGATGTGTAGTTTGAATGTGGAAGTTGCACCATACGAGTATGTTACCAGGAAATCTGCAGTGAAGAGAGAGAGAGAGTTCCCTCAATTTCAGCAACAACTTTAACCAACTAATAAATGACGTGTTTTTTTAATTGATTCATCCATCCATCGGTTTTCTGCTGCTTCTCTGAGCTCAGGACTCAGGGTCAGGGGTCAGGGGTCAGGGGTCAGGACTCAGGACTCAGGACTCGGCTCAGGGCTCAGGACTCAGGGTCAGGGCTCAGGGCTCAGGACTCAGGACTCGGCTCAGGGCTCAGGACTCAGGGTCAGGGCTCAGGACTCAGGACTCAGGGCTCCTGGGCTTCTGTAAAACAGTGCAACCAGAGATTATTTTCATGAATCTATTTACTGATTAAATGTTTGGAAAACAGCGAGAAACACCGTCTCAGTGTCTCTGGGTCTGGTGCCTCTTCCTGTTGTCTGAGCACAGGAGGAGGAGCCTGGTTTAATCTGAGCCTGAGCTCAGGTTTAACTGGATCCGGATCTGGAGCCTCGGCGACTGTCGATGCAGCTCGGCCTCACGTTCCTGCTTCATCCTCTAACGTCTCCTCACTGTGTTTGCTTCCTCTGTAGTTAGTGAACGTGTCGCCTCCTGCTTTTCATTTCATCTCCCCTCTGTGTTTTTGGCTTTGTGTGTGGCTCCCCCCTCCCTCCCCACCCCCCACCTCGTCTCCCCCCTTCCCCAGGCTGCTGCGAGGCATGTTGGAGAGGTAAATGTGATCAAACATGAGTTTCTCTGTCTGTCCACTAACTCATTTAAAGGTTTTAAAACTGGTTTCAGTGACAGATCAACTGGTTTTAAGTGGTTTTAAAAGATAAACTGGTTTCAGTTTAGATTTGCTTTAAAACAGATAACTGATCATATGTGAGCGGGAAGTTTCTGTTTGAATTATCTGTCCATACAAACGTCCTCCATGTTGATCTGCTGAATGCTGTTGATGTGTTGGTGAACTGGACGTGGACTGAGCGGCGGCGTCCTGCTGAAGTGACGGTGTGTTTGTCTTTCAGAGACGTGTCGGTGGAGCTGCCCTTCATCTTAATGCATCCTAAACCTGTGGATCCGCCGGTGTCCCGCCCACAGTCAGGTGAGTCCACGCCACACGTCACGTCTGTTGGAATATTCGTCGTCAGGTGGTTTTATTTCGACCAAAACGTTCAGTTCACTGTCGAACGGATCAGAGAAAACGACAGTTTGAGCTCCAGTCGAATGAACTGCTTCCTCCGGCGTTAACGTTAACGAACCTTCCAGCATCATGTTTCTCTCTGAGCAGCTGATTGTATCAGTAGTTACAGGTCAGTCACCTGATCAGTTCACTGACAGATGGCACGCACACACACACACACACACACACACACTGCTCTGTCAGCCTTTATGTAACTCTCTGGCCTTTTCCTTCCTTGTCCCTTCTTTATCATACTCTGAATTACCATGGAGACAAGAGGCAGTTTCCATGGAAACAGCGGTGTGACATGCTAATCTGTGTGTGTGTGTTACAGCTGTGCCAGAGATGGACCCCCCCATCGACACCAATTTGATAGAATTCGACACAAAGTGAGTAACAAGCTTTAAGAGTTTATCTTTGCTTTTTGTTTATAGATCAACAGTAAATATTTATATTGTTGTGACAGTAAATCTGACAAATATCAACAGAAATACATCAGAGTTTGACCCGTAACTTAGAAAAATCTAAAGATTTGATCAGACCAATGTTTGTCTCGTGTGTTTCCAGTGGATCAATGATTGACCGTGTCAGCTGCGCGGGGTCAGTGTGGTCTGACTGACGCTTCACCGCGTGTCAGACTCCAACTGTTGGACTGATGAGTAAAAACTTTACTTTCATCTCTCTCAGCAGCATCTCTCAAGACGACGACTTCGTCTTCGAGGACTTCGCCCGCCTGCGACTCAAAGGCGTCGTGGACGACAAGGATGAGGACTGCTAGGAGCTCGCCAACCCTTCATATGCTTGCTTCACAACCACACACACACACACACACACACACACACACACACACACACACACTCTTCATGTTACATTCCCCGGTGGAGGGAATGGATGAGGGCATGTTTGGACGGGGGCCTCGCAGGGGCACGGTGGTGTTCTTCCTCTCTTGCTTCAGCCATTCGTCACGCCGCCGCCATTTTTCCCGATCACCGTCTTGTACAAACAGGATATATATTTGAAACATAGAAAAAATAATCTTCTACGAGCAGTTGAGGTCTGTGTTCAGTGGTGATCGCTGTTTTTCTTCGAGTAAATACTGTAGATGCTTTTTACATCATGGCTGCAAAGGGAGGAAACACGCACGCACACGCACGCACACGCACACACACACACACACACACACACACACAGCAGTCTTACACAAGCAACTGAAGTTCGATTTCACCAGCATCCACTCACCTGCTGTCGTCACACTCTGACCCCGCCCCCCGTCCCGTTCTGTCGCTGCTCTCTTCTCTCTTCTTCTTTTTCACCATTCCAGCGTCGATGAGTTTGCTTTGGTTCACATCGTTCAGTGGTTAAACGCGCGCCTGGTGTTTGTCTTTGTTTTTCTTACTGTCATTAAAGTTTGTGACGCTGAGCTCTCAGCTCCGAGGCCACTTTAAAACCACCTGACAGGTGCGGGTCGATGTTTCTGAGTATTTTAGGATCCAAGGACACGAGTCGATCTAAAGCAGCTCTGAGCTGCACGGACTCTGTGAATGACCTCTGTTTGAATCCATTTACTCCTGCGTAAAAAAAGGCTGAGTCATTGTCTGAAGCAAACAGGACACGTGCTCACTGTGGATGATCCGGGAGTTAAAAAACGTAAAGTCAGATTTTACCCGGTGAGGATGCGCATCAGAGCTTCTCTGATCAGTAATGTTACAGGATCGATTCTTTTTTTTATGTGAAATATATTTGTTGGTATTTCACGTGCCACACTGCGCGTGAACGTAAAAGCAGGCCAGGCTTCAGTCACGTGACCTGGCAGTTCACAGAAAGTTCAGTGTAATCGATCAGTAATCGAACAGTAAGAAAGATGCAGGGACTCACCAGACTCCGCTCACATCGGACTTTTCCTTTCGAACCAGGTTTTAGATCGGGTTTCTGTTTCTCGGGCTCGTTTAGCTGCGGTCACTGAACTGGACTGAGACTTTCCACCTTCCTCAGACCGGAAGTAAAAAGCGTCGCCTCTGAACGTAAAGCTGCGCAGTGAAGGCGGTTTGTGCGGGAACAGTCTGAGTCCGTCCGCCCGCGTGTTGGAGGGAAACACTGGGACCTGTCGTTTGGTTCATCATCATCATCATCATCATCATCACCATCGTCTCTGTGTCAAATCCAAACCAAACACGTTTAATTACAGTGAGAGTTTGTTACTCAGTAAACGGTAAAAGCTGCTCGGTGCCTTCTACATCTCACTGTTGCCAATTTAACACTTTTAATTGCCAGTTTGTTGTTTGTGATTAAGACAGAAAAACTTTAGAATTCGCATCATTTTCGTTGAGAAACTGAAGTTTGTGATTTGTTTGTTACTCAACAGTAAAATTTAGAAAAAACTAAGGACAGAAAAAAGGAAAAAACAAAAACCTGCGTCAGTTCAACGTCCGATCACCTGACTGAATAAAATCTTTATTCATGTAAATTTTCTGAACTTTCTCTTAGAATTGCAGCTTAATTCTCATGTCGTGACTGAAACCAGGACTTTGATTCATTCGTGTAATATTTTGCCTTTTTCCTCAGAAAACTGTTTACTCTTTAAATGTTATTAATATTTACAACTTTATTTTGTAAATGAGCTTTTTTCGCCTTTATCCTGCAGCACCGCTGCTTTTTAAACTGTTTCCTGATAATGTTCCTAATTATTCTCATAACGACACTTTTAATAATAGTTTTATTTCCCACTGTCCCTGAATCTGCAGTGAGAACATCGCCGGGCTTTTCCGTCGTTGATGCCATTTGAATAAATATCGTATGAGAATGAGCGAATTAAAATCTGTGCCATGAAAAACTCGGTGAAAGCCTCAGAAAACATGATGTGATGAAACTAAAGCAGACGGCTCCCGTGTTGAACCTCCTCTCCTCTCCTCTCCTCTCTCCTCCCCTCCTCTCCTCCCCTCCTCTCCTCTCCTCTCCTCTCCTCCTCCTCCTCCTCCTCTCCTCTCTCCTCTCTCCTCCCCTCCTCTCCTCTCCTCTCCTCTCCTCTCCTCTCCTCCTCCTCCTCCTCCTCTCCTCTCTCCTCTTCCTCTCCTCTCTCCTCCTCTCCTCTCCATCGTCCTCCTTTCCTCTCCATCGTCCTCCTTTCCTCTCCATCGTCCTCCTTTCCTTCCGGATGTTTCCTCGGTTCAGACTCAGACGTGATGTGAAGGCCTTCAGCAGCTCCGCTTTTCTCGGGTCGATGTTTTTCCAACACTCGTGCGTCGCCGTCGAATCAGTCTCTTTAACGAGTTTTGTGTTTTTATCTTCCCCTAAAAAAAACCCAAACCCTGCACAGATCACAGATCAGAGGCGGACAGACCGACCCTCAGAGCCGCACACGGGTTTTCCTCGGTGATCTTTTTCATGCTTGGCCCTTTTTCCAAACTTGTTTGATGAGACATGAAGTTCATCGGTTAGTCGACTTGCTTCACACGAACCAACAAACTTTTATTTTTGAATCTAAACTGCCAAACTCCCTCCCTCCCTCTCTTCCTCCTCCTCCTCCTCAGTCAGTCCGTCAGTCAGTGAAGAAGAAACCGACTCGGAGCATGTTTTCCATTTTTGATTTTTTTTCCAAGCAGTGCTGTGAATCGTACGAGCTGTGATTCTGTCCTTACTTTGTCGTGCATATGTGGGGTAACTTTGCTAAGTGTGAAAATATTTTTGAAGTGCCACGCCCCGGCCTGTGCGATGCTTACCATAATGTCTATAACACAGGAGATGATTTGTGCTGGTGGGACGAACACCAGAAAAGATAGAATTACAATTATTATGCTTCTGATTATTATTATGGTGACTATTATTATTACTTCTACTGTATCATCATCTGCGACCATGATTATTCTCATAATCATTTAAGAGTCTATTGTTTTGCCATGTATTTTTTATTTTGAGATTTTTATTTTAGTTTTCTTTTTATTATTAAAGGTAAAATGAACTAACAGATCAGCTGTTGTGCAGTGATTCTGCAGCTGAAGGAACCTGAACCTGTGACAGCAGTGAGATCCAGGTGCCGTGTTCACCTGGAAGGTGTGATCTGTGTGTTTCCATGGTGGCGACTGTTCCCAGGGTCAGAGGTCAGCGTGTTGTGCTGGAATTCTGCAGGTCGTGTCAGTTTTTGTGGCATTTTCCTTTAAAAACAGACGCAGCTGGTTTCTGGTTAAATGCAGTTTATTGTAAATCACATCGGCAGGTTTCCTCTGCTGTGAGTCCAGCTTTAACACA
Organism: Toxotes jaculatrix; assembly: GCF_017976425.1. Classification (NCBI taxonomy): domain Eukaryota; kingdom Metazoa; phylum Chordata; class Actinopteri; family Toxotidae; genus Toxotes; species Toxotes jaculatrix. The sequence goes on along the minus strand of NC_054405.1, from coordinate 25,943,358 downwards.
CCTGAGACCTCACAGCTGGTTTTACTGGGCAATTCCCAGTGCAAACAGGTGGAGGCCTCGTCTCTGGTTAAACAAATGTTCTAGAAAACTTAAACTAACACAGTGGGGTCTGACTGAGCCCTGATCCAGCAGCAGGAGTCAGTCTCTTACTGTGCACATTATGAAAAACATGATTTTAAAAAGAGCCGTCGTCGTCTTCAGTCTCGCCGTCATAAAGCATCATAGTCGTCGTCGTCTTCGTGCTTCCTCTTCAGAGACTCCCCGGCGGTGTTCTGCGACACCATGTTGGTGGTGATGAGGATGTTTTTGGAGCCGATCAGAGACGGGTTGATGAGGACGTTGGAGACTGCCGGCGTGGACGGCGTTGCTGTCGGGACAAGAGGAGAAGTGAAGGTGAAACATCAACTAAATGATCCCCAAGAGCTGATGCTCTGAGGTTTGGACCTGATCCCACCCAACACCAGCAGACTCTGCAGTCAGTCAGGTCTCTACAGGACCAGGATCCAGAGCAGACCAAGTACTGACTGAGGACGGTGACCAAACACAGACCATCGATGGACACTGAGTCTCATGTCTCTGACTCATCGTGTTTTCTGCCCATTTTATTCTAATCTTTTTTTTCCCCTTGTCCATTTTAACAGACTCGACCTGTCAGTGGTTTGAGTCCTCACTAATCTGCATCAGATTAAGGGAAGTGACTGGGAGAAAGCAGGTTCTTACTGGTTTTTGTGGTGGCCGTCTGAGAGGGCGGGGGGATCTGCACGGTGAACCTCTGACCCGTCAGAGACACCGGAGCTCCGACTTTGGTGGTGACAGACTGGACAGACGGAGTTCCTGTGGGGAGAACACTGGTCAGAACATACTGGTCCAGTTCACACAGACTGGTCCAGCTGGGACTAAACAAAAGCCTTGTGTGTTCAGCGCAACTGCAGCAGAAAAACAGAGCAGGTGAACGGCCTCCAAGATGGAGGACTCACCGAGCGTCGGTGTGGTCGGCCGGCTGGAGACAGCGCCGACACTGAGACGAGGCACCGATATCCTGCCGGCAGAAGACGACACCTGGAGGGAGAAACCCACATCACAGATTTGTGCTGTTATTAAAAAAAAACAACAACCACAGAACATCACTACATAAAAGCTGAGATTCAAGTTCAAGGTTTAGTGTTTCACCTTCTTCTGTATGGATTTGAGTCTGTAGTTGGGGGCGGTCAGACAGTAGCGGTCAGGGGGAAGTCGAGGTCCGGTGTACGGTTTGATCAGCGGGAGCGGAGTCTGGTTCTTCTGCCTCGCAACCTCCAACAAGAACTGATCAGAGAGCAGAGAGGAAAACAAACACACAGGAAAATAAACAAACACAACAAACCCCCCAAAGCTGAGCTGTGATCACATCCTTGTTCCTGATGCCTGACAACAGAAACATCTGAATGAGACCGACTGCATCGTGGACTCAGCTGCATTAAAGCACACGACTTATCATAAAGAGCAGGAGACTGAACGCAGGCCTCAGGGCAGACTTACGTCTCGCGGAGGCGGTGAGGTGAACGACTGGTCCATGCGGCACTGGATCGCTAATTTGATGTCGTCGGCATCCACATTGGACTTCTTGGCGTGTGTGGCGTAGATTTTGGCGTCCTCGATGATGGTCGTCACGTATCCTACAGAGGGAAACAGCAGCTGAGCGATGACACAGTGGAAGATGAGCCCTAACTGCTGTGAAGAGGCAGAGGACGTGAGCGTGTTCGGCTCTGTGCCAAAAACTATGTTAAATAAGTAACGATAAGAAAAACACAATTCAACCATTCCGTGTTCGGTGACCGTGTGAACAGTCAGCGTGTCCTCGGCAGTGCAGTGTGTTATGGCAGCCGTTATCTCCCGGTGTGTTCGGCTGCTCTTATCATCCGGAGTGACGCTGGTAAAACATGCTGGAATTGTTCGCTTCTTCGGGCCTGAGCATCAGTTTCACACTTTTCAGCGGAACTTTTCCGTCACGCAAACACCTGTGCTGATTTTTCAGGTGTCGGTATAAACTGTTGTGTTTCCGCTGGATGTTGCAGCTTCAGCGCGACAGGTTTTGCACAGTACCTGTTTCTGCTGCACGTCTGCGGCCTCAGAGCCGAAATGCTCCCAAATGAGCGACGCTGTTTTTCTTGGAGATTAAATCCTGTAACTCCGCTCCTGCTCCAGCTGAAGCCGTTTCACTAATGAAGCAGCAGGTGGAGCAGGTTACACTGATTGCGTTAGCCTGATGAGCTCGGCAGGTAGGGAGACGGCAGGTATGTGTAGGATAGAGGACGCAGCAGATCCTGGGTCAGTCAGGAGCGCTGCAAAAGAAACTGCAGCTTTGGCGATCACATGATCGCGTTGACTGAAATCTCAGTTTCTATCAGAAAACGATAAATCGTTCAGCTCTAATCTGTTGTGAACCAGCTCCACAGATCTCTGCAGACATTTTACCGTGTAAATAAAATGGAGCCTTAATAAATAACGGAATCATTGTCGTGCACTGATTCTGTGAGTACACGGGCCTCTGTACGGCTCAGACATCACTAACATGAAGCTCTTCCGTTTTTCGCAGATTCATCTCACATGTAGCAGCAGCTTTGCTGACTTACTGTAGGTGAACTCCAGCATCTGGTTGATGACTCTGGGCTCGTACTCTGTGATCCCCATGTCCTTCAGGATCTGCATCATCACCTGTAAAACACAGTTATGATCCATGAAGATAAATCAGTCTGGTTTCAGGAACATGACAGCGAGTTCGTGTCAACACGGAGCAGAGGGAGGTTTCTAACAGCCGGTGAATCAGTGTGGGACAGTGTCACGGTCCATTTGATGACCCGAGTAGCTGAACTTCTAACACTTATGGTACAGTTTCCTGTTCATATTCACTCATTTCTACTTCAGTAACATCTGTAATCCCGGGGAGCTTCACAGTGTAGTAAACGTACTTTTACTTCAGTAAATGCTCTGAGTACTTCACTGTCAACTCACGGTGTTTCGGTGTCAAACACTCTGACAACTCTGCCCGTCAGTGTTTTTACGATCCAGCGTCAGTCAACAACAAAAACAACTGACGGCTAAGCTAACGCACTAGCCGCTCTATGTTGTTGTGAACGGCAGACCGATGCTAACGTTAGCTGCTAGGCTAGCCGACGTTTGAAAACGTGCACAAATGCATCAGTTACCTTCGCTACCTGCGGTATTTAAACAAAAGCAAGATGTTAGTTTAAACTGCAGCAAACAAGCCCCAAATAACTGTGTTAATAACGCTACCTGAGCATCTTTCGGAATGGTTTTCGGAGCAGACATTTTAACATCCCGGGCTCAGCCTTCGCCGCTGTTTTCTTCTTCTTCTTCTTCTTTTTCTTTTTCTTCTTCTATTGAATCACCTCACACACAGAAGCCCTTAGCGACACCTGCTGGTCAGGGCGACATAACGCGCACATATAACTCGCGAGATCCTCATCAGATCCGAGATCACAAAAGGCTTGATAAAAAAACACACACACACACACACACACACACACACACACACACACACACACACACACACACACACACACACACACACACACACACACACACACACACAAAACAAGGTTACTGTTTGGTTTCAGCTAATGTTGTTATCTGAGCTTGACGAGTCATGTAATGGAGCGTTACAGTGCTACAGAAAGGAACAAGCGCTGAATCAGACTTTAACAAAGCTTTAACAACAGAAGGCCTGAAGGAGGCGCTGCAGGAAAACACAATGAGCTCTGGGTGTGAGAGACCTTTCTACCTTTCTTTATCTGTCTGCCTGTCTGTCTTTCCGGATCCTCAAACAAAAATTTGAAGAAGTGAAGGCTGCAAGCTGTCCTCACGTTTTAAGAATGTCCTCACATCTTAACTGAAAACATCAGAGGACAAACAATAAACATGAAACGTGACATGTCATCATAAGAAATAATCTTACTCAAGTAAAACTGCAGAGGTATCAGCAGTAAAATATAGTGTCAAAAGTAAAGCATATATAGTATATGAGTTTTTATTTTGAAAAATCATACTTGTAAAAAAATGTTTTTGTTTGACATTTGAATCAACTTTTAAAATGTTTTATAACTTAACTGGATTCTTTAAGACAAATTTAAAATCAGGTTTTATTCAGGAGTTTCTTTTCATCAGATCAGATCCACAAACATTTCCAGTGTTCGTGTAGATTAAAGCAGACGAAGACATCGGTGTGAAATATATAGAGACTGTACGTTTGTTTCTGCGAGCTAAGCTGATAAGAAATCTTCTCAGAACTCATAAAAGATGCCGTGTATCGAGTCTTATCACTTACTCAGCAAACAAAACCCTCAGAAGACAAAGAGCTGCAGGTTTCCAGCTGACTAATGCTCCCAAAAGACTGAAGGTTCAAAGAGGATGCTGGGAATAGTGTGTCAAACAGCAGCCGCCATGTTCTTTTACATGAGCAGACATGTAAAAGCTAAGGTGAGTAATAAGGCGCAGGTTCATGTCAAACATGGATTCACTCACACAAAAAACCCACAAATGTACATGTACACGTGTAAATATTGTGATATTCATTCTGTCACAGATATCTCAGGGAAACTGTAATATATGGAGCAAGAGGACTGTGACCTTTGACCTCTGTACTGTCATGCAATTCTAACATTAGAGATGCAGGAGTGAGGCTGACGGTGTCTGCACCTCGAGGTTAAACCGTGCTGTGTTTCCCACCGCCGAGCTCTTCACCAAACAGCCACCAGCTCGTCACTGACGCCGTCCTCGTGTTTACCTGCAGCGTTTATTCACACACATCCACGCCATAAAGCCATGAGAACCATGACACCTCTCCGACTGTACGCTGCTGGATGTGGGTGGGTGTGGGCTTTTAAAATGATTAACCTTTACAGCCCTTCGGCCTCTTCCAGCTCTGCTTGTCTGTCAGGGTTGTAAACGAGGAGCTCACACAGATATCACTGCCGATTCTTAAAAATTCACATTATTCACCTTTAATAAGCAAAACACAGCATTTAGGAGATTTTAATAAATCCTGTCTGAGTGTGTTTACAGCCCTCAGGCTTTTTCAGTATCCTGGTCTATATGTGCATGTTCACATCATATCCTGGTTTCAGGAACCTGAATGTGATACCTGGAGTTACGCACTGGGCACCAGGATACTGAGGTATGTTAACACCTGACCCAGGTGTGGGATCATTCTCCACCATGGAGGTTGCAGCTTCCTCCTTAATTGGAGTTATATAACTTATATAACTCATATAACTCCAGCTAATAATGATCAATGTGCTGAAATGAACGTGAACAAATCTAAAGGTGGATTCATGGTGAGTCGACGTCTCCCCTCAGCCACTGGCCACCACAGGACTGATGCTCATTTCATTTCCATCACGTGTCATCGTACATGTTAATGTCCTGTAACCGTATGAATGTAGCTGAGGAGACAGTGAAGCTCGGTGTGTTGTTCTTCTGTCCCTGTGTTGTTTCCAGGTTCTTCCTTCACATTCTCCGTCTCTTGTTCAAACCATGCTGGTGTTAAAATTCACGCCGTATCTCTGAGGCACACGGCCACACTTCACAGGTGCAGTCTGGGTAAACAATGGCGGGAAGCGGGGGCCAGGAAGAGCCGGGCCGGCTTCCCCTGTCATTATCATTAGCATTTTTAGCATGCGGTGGCTCAGAGGTGTGAGTGATCCCTGGTCGACTCTGGGTCGTGACCTTTGACCCTCACATATTTTGACATGAGTGAAGTAAGACGCAGGTTAATAGCGTTGTTAAAGTGTCACCAGTGTTCACATGTGAAAGGTCAAATTATAAGATTAATACAAGGCAAACAGCGACACACACACACACACACACACACACACACACAGATTACAGCAGGCTGACTCTTTCTGGTCAAACAGAGTTACAAACCTCTGGAGCCTCACTGACTGAAACACAGCAGGGAGGGGCTGCTTTGATATGTATGAGTATGTATATTACAGAGTGTGTGTGCGTGTGTGTGTGTGTGTGTGTGTGTGTGAGCTAATCATATATAGAAAACATACATAAATTAGCTAATTTGTGACATTGTGCACTCAGGGATGGGCTGCTTTGATCGAGCTGTTTGCTCGTGTGTGTGTGTGTTTGTATCAGTACTAAACACTGATATGTTCCATTTACCAGTCAAACACACTTATTGGCAGATTAAACTCCTGTGGGACCCATTACACGTCTTTGAACAGAAAGTCTTGCTGAGGCTGATGGGAATGTTCTCAGTTCAGCAGGTGAACAAAGTAAAGGTTTCACCTGATGATGGCGCCAGATGAAGAGTCCGAGGATCACCACAGTTCATCCTGAGGAAACCACGAACGTCTGAACCAAAGTTCATGGCCAACCATCCGACAGTTGAGATTTCATTTTGGGCCGACTCATCCACGAGCCACAACTATCTCCCTCCTTATCTCAACATGAGGCGAACCACACGGCGTACAGGTGAGCGGCGTCATGTTGTTGGGCTGGATGTTAAGTAATCTGTTACTGCAAATGTCAATGTGATTGTAACGTAGAACAGAAATCCGAAATCCCTCAGAGCTCAACGATAAATCAGCCTGTACCGTCAAACGTCGCCCAGCAGGCCGTCGCTTCAACTGACACAGAAACACATGACGAAATGATTTAGAGGGAACTGAAGCTTCGTCTGCTGCAGGTAGAAGAACAACAGCGATTCTTTGTTTCTGCATTTCAAACTGATTCTCAGCCGCTGTGTTTGCAGCTCTCAGATATAAATCTGTAACTTGACTGGGGCCATAACAAGGACACGAGCATCACATAAACTATATCAGAGGTGATGAACTCAGAATGATGGCACTGAGTGACTTCCTTTTACCTTTTCATTAGTTAACTATTGACTGTGTTTAACGACGTGCAGGCCGCACACAGAGCTGAAACACACAGAAGAGACACGGTGACGTGCTGCAAAAGTTTCATCTGTTTGGTTTTCAGCCTGATTTTAATGAAACAAACAGAGATGGAATCAGCCTGGGAGACGTGGACAGAAGCTGAAAGTATTGGTCATGTTAGTGATGGGATCAGGACAGAACAACGTAATGGAACTGCGATTAGGAGAATTTAAGAACATATGAGTGAGCTGTTTCTGTCAGACTCAGAATTTATGTTAAGTATAATCACAAATACAGCTGATTAAAAACAAGTTTGACAACATAAAATCATAATATTTCAGATTTAATTAATAAATCTCATGAAAGATGTGTGCAGCTCTATGTATTGTGATACTACAGGTGGCAACAGAAAGGGAAGAAGAAGAAGAAGAAGAAGAAGAAGAAGAAGCAGCCTATCAATGTTTCTCCTTCTGTTGCCAAACATGAACTTGGAGAGGAGTCAGTGTTCTGCAATGTTGTGTTGAAACCCCCCGATGCTATCACCAGGACGAAGGTTAATGAGGGGGGAAAGGTAAGGCGGGAAGGACACACACCTACACACACACACACACACACACACACACACACCTTCACCTGCTTTTATAGGTAATAGGCTATAGTTATAGGTTATAGGCTTTTATAGGCAGGTAAAAGCAGGTCAGAGCAGCTGAAAGTGTCCAGCAGGAAATATGATTCAGTTATATCATGAACTGTTGTGGATTCTATTAAATGGAAGTTGTTACTGGATTAATGTGAGATTTATTTTTAAAATATGTGGAAAAGTTTTATTTATTATTATTATTCTGAGTTATTCTGTCTTTCTGGCGTTCAGCACGTAAACACTGACCTCTTCAAATCTAAATCTCTGTTGTTCCCTTGTGCCTTTGACCGAATAATTTCTTTACTGAAACTGACATTAAACGGATTCTGCCAGCTCCGTTTTACAGAGTCCGTGTAAAGTCCGACTGAGCCGGTGAGTGAACACACGTTGGTCACGGAGAAATCACAGCGAGCTGGCATGTTAACGACGTTTCTATCCTACACACACGGAGCATTTCCTGAATCAGCGTCCCCTACAGGCAGCGGAAGATACGCCACAGATAAACTGTTAAAAGTCACTGTTGAAACTAACCGAGGCTTCATGGTGTCACAGCGCTACGTTAGCTTAGCTTTAGGAATAAATACAACTTGGTCAGGTTCATGCAAACATGAAGGTTTGGGTTTAAATGTACGCTGGACAGACCAGAGAGCCTTCATCGTCATGGTTACAATAAAAATCAGGTGGCTAAGGCTGCACAGGTACAAATACCCTTGCTTTGCCTATCATCACCCTCCAACCCCTAGCAACACCATAGCAACCAGAGAGACACTATCCAGAAACCCCTTAGCAACCACCACAAGACTGAAGCTGTTCCCTTAGTCGCTCTTTTATGTTAAATATAATGTAAATTTAAAAAGCGTCTGTGTAGCCTTCACTTTCCTGATTAAAAAAAAAAAAGATTTTTTTCTATTCTTTTTTCCTCAGCACATGAAATGTTTCTCTGAGCTCCATCTTGTTTGTTGTATGTTATTCATTCACCACTTCACATACATGCAGTATTTATGGCTTCTGGTCATGGATGTTTCAGAGAAGATCCTGTCTGACAAACTTCTCCTTCCCTTTTCCCACAGCTGGTGAAAATTAAGTAAATAAAGACCTGCAGCGGTGAAATGATCCTCAGCCCGAAGCCTCAGAGACACCAACTTTATATTTAAGCTACAAGAAAAATAAATGACTTTTCCAGAGTTTCTCAGGTTTTAAACATTTTTTCTGTTTTCTTTACATTTTCTTTTTTCTTCTCATATCTCAGCTTTTCTTGTAATGATATTTTTCCCCTTTTGCTAAATAGTTTGCACTTAAATTAAATTAATTAATTAAATTAAACTAAATAGTTTGCACTTGTAAATTATTTATTTATTTCAAATCATAGTTTTTGTTAGACTGCAAAAATAATTCAGTCAGGAATATAGACAGCGTTGACTTTCACATCAGAGGCAGTAAAATAATTATAAATGACAGTGAATCATTGCTACAATTTTATAAACTTGACTGAATTGAAATCGCTCAGCTGATAAGGGGAGACACTTGCATATGTTGTGTATCTGATGTAGGTTAATGGGGCTGCAGCAGTTTACTGTACGATGATCTGTCTGACTGATAGACTGTTCATAAACTCTTCATTTCACCTGAATACGCTGCTGCTGCATTTTACAGACACAGCAGGAAATGTAGTATTTAAATCTACACTGAAAAACAACTAAATGAGAACTGTTTTCAGTTCTCATTTTCTCAAAAGTTTTTTGCACATTTTAAATCCATTTGCATTTAATGCAATTTTTAAACAAATGTTTGAATTCTCACTTTTTTAATGTACATATCAAAAAATCTGATTTGCACAGAAAAGATAAATTTTAAGCTCTGCCTGTTCAATTTATGCTAAAAAAACACAATGAAATGAAGAATTTTTCCATTATTTAATTAGTTTAATTATGTTTAAGTTATTTATTTATTTTTTATTTTTCTGCTGACACTCTCATTGTGTGTTTTTGCATATTTATTCACTGTTTAATAATGTGACATTTACAAAAGCAGTGTGTCACACTGCGAGTGACACGTACCAAACCTCATTAAGAATGTGCTGCGTTTAACGGAGCTGATTCTGGGGGAATACCGGTAGTCCCCGTCATGTCTTCAGTATTATCTGTCCTTTACAGCGCACTACCGTTCCAACACTGCTTCTTTACAGCTCCACTGTTTATCCACAATCAATGTAGCCAATACAGGGGCATATTAGGGGCAGTAAGTATATTGTAAATGAAAGTTTATGGTAAAATGGCCCATAAACATGCGGCTGTATAAGTCTGGTTGAGCTGCTGCGAGGGATGATTCCCTGAGCGTTTATGGACGCTGACAAGAGGTGAGAGTTATTTGCACACTTTTTCGTTTTATTTGCTCTAATTATTGGCTCTGTTGACAGAGGTGATGTAGTAAACACCTTTGATTGGATACAAACATTTTAATGCAACGTGGCTGAATCGTAACTAAACATGATGTTAATCCTGCGCTTCAACATTTTGACTTGTTTCAGTTTATGTGTAATGTTACGTCCAGTGTGAGGCCTGAAACCTGCGGTGTTTTGCTGTCAGCCATTTTGTTTGGGAGAGATGAAATGTGCCCTGAAATGGCCGCCGTCCCAGTCAGATCGTCACGCTGCCGCTGTTGTTTGGAGGAGTCTCGTATCAAACGCACCCTGACTGAGTGTGTGTGCGTTTGTATGAATAGTTTCCGTGAAGGACAAGCTGATACGAAACAGATACGTGATTATGACGATGTTGGGACTGATAACAAGGGTTAAAAATGATTTTCCAGTTCTAACTGCAGAAGTCCATTCCTGGAAAAAACTAAGAAACCAAAAATAAATAAATAAATAAGAAATAAGGAGTAATCAGTTTTTAAAAAGAAATGAAAATTACGAGATATACTAACACAGATTTTCAACTTTACAGGTTTCATAAGATCGACGACGATCAGTTGATCCACAGACGTCCCTGACATCCTGCTCTGCACCGGCTGCCAGATGAACATTTGACCTCTGTGATAACAGCCATGGATGTTGTTCCTCATTAACACCGTCACTGCCCACAGAGAGCAAAGCCACCAAGCCTCAGCCATAAAAACCGTCGCTGTGCTTCCCACTGAGCAGCTTTACACTCGTTTACTGTTTAAAAGTGAAACTGTTCTTCAGGCTGCGGCTGGATTCACCTCCAAATGTGCCTCACTGACCCCCACTGCACAGAGCAGGGTAATGATTTCACCGGAAAATCAACCACTACAGCTGAAATAATGAGCTGATTCATCACTTTTGATAATAAAATAATAATTTAAGGCGTCTGTATAAACACATAACAACCAAAAAAAGCTAATTCAGGCTGTTTTTAAACTGTGGCTACAACGTTTGCAGCTGGGCTGCTGTGGATGAACACTCCCTTAATGATTTTTAATGATTTTTAGTTATTTAAGTTATTAAAGTCGACGGGATTGTGAATGAGATTTTCTTTAGTTCCGAACAGAATCCTGAAATTCGAGTTTCTCTTCTGCTCTGAACTCTGAGCAGAAGTTCACTCGTCTGCTCCACTTTGCTTTTACATGATTTTTTACTTCCAACAGTAACCAACAGATTTTTGTGTTGAGATCCATTTTTCCACGTCTTTCTTATTTTCACAGGACAAAACCCTTTAAAACACCTTTGCACGTTCTCACGTCTGTAGCTCCACATGTACAAACTCCAGGCAGTGAGTCCTCTGGCTGTCGTCCATCGCCGCTATCAGAGCTCATCACGCCTCCTCGACAAACATATCTGCGTCTCTGTGGTGAAACCATTTTTACTGCGTCCACCCCCCAATAAACTTTATGGTGATGAAGAGGCAGCAGCCGAGCAGCTACGCTGTCATTAGCCTCTGTTTACCCAAAAAAAAGACACGAGGACAAATAAGACAAGAGGACAACCGTTGCTACACACAGTGTGGACGCACTCACTGTCCCTGTTTGGTTCAGAGAAATAAAGATGTGTAAATGTAAATTTAGTTGGACTCATCAAACTGGCATCATGAGGACGAGGGTCTGTACGAAGACGTGAGGTAGTCCCCAGATTTCCCTGTTCACCATCAGACACATGACCACCAATCAGCTAATCTTCATCCTTAAAGTCTGTGCAGTGCAGCATAAATCTCACCTTTGAGTCGTGTGATTTCTAATGTTCTCCGCCTCAGTGTGGTGCACATTACTGCCCCCTGAGGTTGGAGGAACACTTGATCTGAAGCCTGCTGATGCCTTAACAAACCTTTGACATGTAAGTGGTTTCATTTTGTGTCCTAGTTAGATTATTTTACAGTCACAGGCACGTTGCCATCACTCCTATTAATCCAGAGGACAGCAGCTTATCAAGAGTGGAGTTGGGAGTGTCAACTATCTCCACTGAACTATGTGAAGTGAAGCTGTGTGGTGACTTCTTCAGTAATTATGCAAAACTGTAAAATCAATGAGTGATTATCAGGCAGATGAAACACAAATTCACAGACAGTAAATGAAGCAGCTGTGGAGCTTTAAAGGCTTATTTCATCCTTTTTAATGAAAGATTTGTCAACTGACCTACAAGTTTAAATCAACCTCAGGTTCAAAGATAACTCTCTGCCTGCATCCGTGATCAACACAGACACACACAAACACACTGCTGATAGTCTCTATCAGTGTTAAGATAGGACTGTTGTTGGAGGCAAAATGGACAAAGGTCTGAGTGAGGAGACATGAACACACACCTACACAAATACAAATGCACGTACACACACACACACACACACACACAGATAGCAGGATCCTGTGCTCTGTTTGCCCAGTGTTCCTCTTCGCCCTTTGGACACCACACCTCAACTTCTGCATCAATTAGCCAGTGTGTGTGTGTGTGTGTGTGTGTGTGTGTGTGTGTGTGTGTGTGTGTGTGTGTGTGTGTGTGTGTGTGTGTGTACTATCTTTGTGAGGACCAATTTGAGTATAGACTACAACAAAGTTTTTAAAGAAACTTTGCTAAAGAAACTTGATTTTATGCAATGAAGAGAGTAAAACGACCAGCAGCCATCTTTATAATAAAACCTTATGGTTTTAATACAAATTACATTTGAAAATATACACATGATGAAGTCTGATGGTTAAAATCATAAACATTTACAAGACATTTATCGTACTGTATGTGGAGCAGACAGGGGAACTAACCTGACCAGCCTGAGTCGGTCGAGTATTTCCGACACGTTTGGTTTGACCTGCTTTGGTCACCATCAACCATCAACCATCAGGAACATGGAGTCAGATAATAATGTTCTCAGACTGATCAGGAATATTTATTTCCAGGTAAAAGTAACTGTTACACAGGAAACTCTCGTTATTGTCTTGACTAATTTTACATTTGGTCCAAACGTCTGTCAGGTCAGTGGTTGTCTGATGGTCGGTTTGAAAAAGGACCCAAAGAGCTCCAGGTTTCATTACACATCATTTGGCTCTACATCATTTCATGTGTTCGAAATTTGCACAGTATTAACTATGACATCTCCTCCATCCTCATCCTGCGGCGTGTCCCAGTCAAGCTTTAAAACCTGAACTGTGTTAGTTGATGTTTCATCCACTTGCTTCCATTTTCTTCTGTGTATTAAATAGGAGAACCGTAAGGCTGCAAACAGAAGTTATTTTCTTTATTAACATGTCTGATCTGATTGTTCATCATCTGAAATATGCCCTTCATTATTCCCTGAAGTTAACATATTACTTTATGTTTTATATATATATTATTTTGTAGTTAAACTGTTCTTACTAAATACTAAGAACTCGTAGAACTATGCTTCAGCTCTAAGTACCCACACCGAGAACTTCAGCTCCCACTGGCAGCTTCAGGTTTCACACATGGTTGTTGCTCATCCGTCGTCGATGCGTTTTGGAGGCGTACTCATGCGTCAGTGGCAGTTATTTCATTAAAGACTAAATTAGTCAGATGATCAGTCTGATCACTTCCAACAGACAGACAGAAACTGTTCTGCTGTGATGGACAGACAGCCTGCACGTCATCAAAAAACGATGATGAGAAAACTGATTTTATAATCTGCAGCTGAAATCAACTCACTTTTAGGTTCTGGTTCAGTTCTGGATGACTTCAGTAACTATGGTGGCCGAGGCTCATGGGTACTGTAGTGTTCAAACTTGTCCACCAAACTGAGATAAACCTGTACGACTGCATTACGCAGGAGAGTTTCAGTAACAGTGAGGAGGAGGATTAAAGAAAGAAAAAGCTGAGAAAACATCTGTTAATGAAGCAGGATAATATACTTTTTAAAAATGCTTCATCATCAAACTAAAAACAAAGTCTGGAAACTGTGTTTTCCCTTTTAAGTAGCTTTAGAGTTAAAACAAACAAACAAACAAACATATTTCCACACTGTCTGACAGTATCATATGTGTTCTGTATCTGATCGCTGCAGTTCTTCATTGAAGCTAAATGATGCTACGTGGTTTGAAATATTCAAACTGAAGACTCCATGTTTTTATGGCTGCATCATTCCATCAAATGGAAATATTCTACATGTTTTAATGCTTCGTTTTATTCAGCCTGAAATGTTTGGTATTGTTGGAAACTTTGGGATCTCCTCTGGAAATTAGCTTTTTCAAGAATGGAGACAGTTCAGGGTATTTTTCACCTGACAGACAAAAATTGACAAACTCTTTTCTTGTTTTTTCCAGGTTCCACTCACAACAACATGTGTTTGGTCTTTCACTTCCCTCTGCAGGAGGATTTCACCTGCCAACGGCCCAGCAAGCAGACATCGAACCATAATTAAATGTGCAACAAAAGTCTGATGAGAGAAGAAGTACTGTTGCCGGCGAAGTTGCCCATTGACTTTTAAAAAATTTCCACAAGCTTTAGCTTCGAGAGGGTGAACAGAGAGGCAGGATGTGATGCGGAAAGTTTTTCAGTCTGAAGGGGAGAAGTTTTAGTCCAGATCCCCGACATCAGCGTCCATTAAAACGTCCTCCTCCTCCTCAGTACTCCTCCTTGATGTTTAAAGGCAAGGATGAAGGGGACACCAGCCCGTTGCTGCCGCTGCTGCTTGTCACCATGGCAACGCTGCTGCCGCCGTTTCCATGAGGACCACCTCCTCCGCTGCCGTTGGTGCCGGTGGGAGGGGTGGGCGTGGTCGTGGAGGAGGCCGGCTGCTGGAGCTTCTTCTTGTTGATCTTGCGCTCCTTTGCCCGGCGGTTCTGGAACCAGATCTTCACCTGGAACGGGAGAAAAGTTTGGACTTGTTTGACATCGTGTAAAAACAGAGCTTCGCTGCCGGCTCTGTGAGCATCCACTTAGCTGAAAATCAATAGTTCTGATCAATAACAGGGTGTCATTTCAGTGTTTGTGTGTCGGTGTACCTGTCTCTCTGACAGGCTGAGCGCCGTTGCGAGCTCCGCCTTCCTCCTGATGGTGATGTATTTGCTGTAGTGAAACTCCTTCTCCAGCTCCAGCCTCTGGTGGTCGGTGTAAACCACCCGGTACTTGTCTTTGGTCCGTGTCTTACCGTCTATGAAACACAGAAACATTTTAGGTTAACTGTAAAATTAAAGGGTCATTCCACTGATTTTACATGTGGTGTTTGACAGACAAGAGATCCTGTCCAGTTGCATTGTGGGAAATGTAAGAGCCAGTGTTTATGAGCTTATTGACCAATCTTCTGAAATGTTTGTGGTCATGACTTTTGTTCGCACTCCTTGTTTTTTTTTTTATGTTTAAGTTTTCTCAGCTCAGAGATGTGGTGAGCACTTTGCTCATGGGCACTTCAGCAGGGAATAAGAGGCCGTGGTTGTTTCTGGTCATCAGTCATTTAATCAGTTAACTTTATGTCTTAACTTTCTGACACTTCCAGGTTTAATGATTCCACTTCAGCAGCACAAAATCACACCAACTGTTAGTGTATAAAATGTGAATGAAGCATATGGAGTCGTAGTATTTTATATTATGTGTTATAAACTGCCCACATAAACTGTCGTCAGTGCCTGTTCAGGCTGACGGAGCTGTGTGTTCTCACCATGTTCAAACAGACGACCTGCCTCGGCTGGATTTGCATAAACTGATCTATTATCTGCTTTTATTGATTTATGGCTTCAGCATTCATGTGTCACTGTTAAAAACCAACATCGTCCGAGGGCCCAGTTGGTAAAACGCAGCGGGTGAGCTGTTCGAATGTCCATCAAAGCACTAAACTTTATTTAAAACACAAGAGTGGATACATGAGTTAAACTCACAGAACTTTGTTTGAAACCTGAAATTTTGCAAAAATACTAAATATATCTGTACTGTGCTCATAAAGCTGAACACAACCTGCAGCTTTAATCTCTTTAATTTCTCTGATTTCAGCAGCCGTGTTTTGTTTATAACCGGAAGACAGAAAACCGGCTTCTTCTCCATAGCAACGGTGCCGAGGATCATGGGTATTGTAGTATTTTGACCTGTGACTAATGTCCGTGACCCAAACCTGTAGGTTTCTGTGCCAAGTTAAATTAGTTTTCGTTTAAAGAGAAAACCGAGAAAACTCTAATTGGTCGACACAGGAGCAGTGATAGCTGTTAGGAGATGTTAATGTTTGTGATGTCGATTAAATAAAGTTTGCATCATGTCAAAAAGAAGGGCCCCATTATCACCAGCAAACTGATCTGATCTGCTCATCACTTCATGGCAAAACATTCTTATATAATTTTATATACCACTCTGGTTCCTGCTTCTGCTTGATAATGAGAAAATCTGTAGCTCAGGACATTTGCTCAACTTACTGTACTTCGGTTCACATTTGAAATATTTGTATTTTACTTGAATATTTTCCTTTCATGCCACTTTGTACTTCTGCTCTTCTGCATTTCAGAAGTTCAGTTGAATTTTTGCCCCACAACATTTATCTAACAGCTGTGGTTTTGCATATCAAACAAACGAAGACCTTATGAAATATGGAGCTTTGTTATAAATTAAACTGCCTGAAGGTACAGGAAATACAGGTACAGCTGAAACAACGAGTCAGTTAATCAAGTAGCTGATAGACAGAAAAATAATTGGTAAGTAATGTCGAAATAAAACATTACTTACTAATTGATAAGTGAAGTATGTTCTCATTTAGTCTCTGAGAGTCTTGTTGTGATGGCAGAGATGTTCTCTGCCTGAGTGCAGACACTGAGAGGGTAGATTTAAACACACAGGTGGTTGTGTTAAAGTTAATTAAAAGGCAGTCAGCTCTCTTTAACACGCTCTGATTCAATATTAACACTAAACACACAAAGGTTAAATAAGTGATGTCTACACACACACACACACACACACACACACACCGTCTGTCTGTCCAATAATCGGTCACCGGGGCAAATTAAAACTCAAACATTTTAGTTTCGGGGGAACATCTGTCTGAACTGTCGACTTTCTGCTCCATTTGTTGGAAAGTAAAAACCAACAGTTTGATTCTCCGTCGGCAGATAAAGAGCTGAGAGAGGCGAGACGCTAATGAAGGAGCGTAAATCAAAAAGCAGAGACGGAGGTTTGCTCACTGCTGTAAATCACAGCGTCCTCTTTGGACGGTCAAGTTATGGTTTATGTCTGACACCTCCCACGAAATGATACAGAAGTGCCTGAAAAAGTCAAAGTCTGTTTTTCAAGGTAACGTTAACATAGATAGATCAATAGACTGATAGATCGATAGACTTCTGTATTAGTCCCAAAGATATACTGCTATAGCACACGTTCACAGTATTTCTAACCCTCACACAACCAACTTTTCTCTCATAAGATAAAAGTTGACAGTCTCCATCTCTAAGATGGATCCTATGTGATGTAAACGTGTGAACTTAAAAATGTTCTGTCTGGTTTGTGTGGACACGTCAGGGTCTGCATCCAGGTCCCTCACAAAAACGCCTCAGAAATGACTGAGAAGTCTTCATTCTGAGTTGCATAGTGGGGGTCAACAGGGGCCCCAACTACACATTTTGGCCCCAGGGGCCCCTCAAGAGGTGAATGTGGCCGTGGTCATGAGGCCCCGAGTGTCTGCACCTTGTGGTGTAAATCCAGGTGAGGCCTGACACATATGAAGTGGAGAGAAACACTCAGAGGTCACACTTCACACTTCAAAGTGGGAACTGACTTGTAAACTCTTGTTTTCTCCGCCCAGAGAGAAGCGGAGGACAAAGGCCGAGCCCAGCCGCCCGGAGTCACATCCAGCGGGGGACATTTACATCACAACGGCTTCAAACCGCCTCCAAACCGGCTTCACACGTTTGATCCGGCGACAGGACGGGACGGGACACGGTGGGAATATTTCACCCATCACTCCGGAAAAACAGAGATTTAGTCATGACAGCTTTTAACATCGATATGTTCTACATTTTATTTATTGATTTTAAATTCCCTGATAATGGTGTGGAGATGTTAATAATCAGGGAAAAGTCCATTTAAACTACATCGTTAAAAATCACAAACCCTCCAAAAAAAAAAAAAAACTACAAAAAAATATCTCGACAAAACAAGAAAATAATTAGTATAAGGGGAATAAGGATCAGACGATACGAAAACTAAATTTAAGCCTCCAAAGCGAAGTCAGAAAATATCCTTTCATAAAGAAAAACTTAACAAATATATAAATATAAAGAAATACAATTAAATAAATGTTCAGAAAAATGTCCGAGGAAAAGTGTTAGTGGGGAAAATTTAAGCCTTCAAGGCGAAATTGAGAACAAAAACTTATTATTATTATTATTATAATTATTTTGTGCTGTCGCTGTTTTGCATGCAGCTGAATTTAATTTAACATTTTAGTTGATGAGTGTGAAAACCTTGTTTTAACGCCACAAATCGTTTTCAGCTCCGTTTTCCATTTTGACGTCGCGGTCGCCCGACTTTCACATTGCCTGAAAAAGTTGCCTGTACCACGCGCAGCTGCTGGTTCACGTCGTTAAATGAAATAAAAGCTCCGTGGCTCCTGTCAGCGGCTCCTATCTACAGCCTGAGTACAAATGCACAGACATTTGAGTATCAGTGCCTCTCCTATCGGTCTCATATTAAAATGTTAAACAGTCTGTTGAACACTTGACCTGCTCACTGACTGTAAATTATTCTCACAGCGTTTAAAATGCAGTTAATATGTGGAGATGATGCCGAATCACTGGAGGAGAAGGAGCCAGAGGTCGCAGTTATTAAAGCTGCATTATGGGAATATTAAAGGATTTAAGGCCTGTGTGGAAATATTATTCCAAAGAATTAAATAAAAACCTAATTAGGAAATGTTTAGAAATATAACAGGAATATATATCGATACTTCTTCTAAATAATTTCATGTCAGTCAGTCAACAGGTGTCACCCCGGGTCTTACTTGGGTTGGAGGGCGGTGCGGAGGTGCGTCGTATCCAGTCGTAGGGGTTCCTCCTCTGCGGGGAGCCGGGAGACAGCTGCCCCGCCGACGCGTTTAGAGACGTGGGCAGCAGCGCAGGAGGCTGCCCGGGGAAGTCCGGGGGGCTGAATCCCAGGGTGGGACCCACCGCACCGGGCACGGTGGACGCCGCGGGAGGCCCCCCGGCTGCGGCTGCGGCTGCGGCTGCTGCCGCTGCTGCGGCGGCGGCGGCCGTGTGGCCGTAATGGTGGGACGACCAGTCATCCCGTGTGGGCGGAGGAGGAGGCGGGTAGGCCGGGCTCCAGCCACCGGTTCCCGGGCCGGCCTGCTGGACCGCGTGCGGGTCGTTGTTGATGCCGTGGTGGTGGTGGTGGTGGTAGCCGGCGAAGTCCGAGTACTGCGGCGGGGCAGGGACCGTGAAATTCTGCGGGCTGAGGCTGAGGCCCGGGTGTCGGGTCACCGGGTTCTGGTGCGGGTACATGGCGGGGTCCTTGTCCAGCTGCAGGTAACTCACGTACATCTTTCCAGGTGAGGGGACTCCCTCAGCATACTGCGGATCCAGCCTGCCTTTTACTGTCCTTTCCTCTCTCACCTGGTCTACAGGTAAAGTGAGCTTCACAGTGTATGCTTTCTCTCTCCTCCTCACTATCTACCTGTCCACACCTCCACCTGTCCTCTCTCTCTCTCTCTCTGTGGTTTCTCCATCAGCTGCCCGTTAAAAGCTGCTGCAGTCACATGGGGCAGTTTTATTGCTCTTATCTCCCTCCCTCCCCCTCTGTCTCTCACACCGCGTCTCTTCCTCTCTCCTCTCTTTCTTCTTCCTCACCTCACCTCCACTTCATCATCATCGTCACAATTATCACAAGTATCACTAAACAAAAGTTACCAGATTCTTTTTATCCACTGAATTAAACCAAACTGAAAAAAGTAGCATCCACAGGTCTCTGTGCAGGTCGCCCGAGCCGGTCCGTCCCCCCTCCCTCCCCCGGTCTGCAGTCTCTTCTCATCGGCCTCAATTTGCATGACAGTCCGCTGCTGCATTTCAAAGGCTGCCCTCAAAGGAACAGAGCCGAACTTACAAATGACAGTAAAGAGACGAAATAAGGACTAACATACCGCGAGTCAGAGAGACGGCAGGTTCACCCATCCATTCATTCACCCATTCATTCCGTTTCTTTTCATGTAACATCCTGTTCTGTCAGGGTCAGAGCGCTCACTTCACTCACCGGCTGTGTTTTATTATTACACCACCACCACCTATAATAATAATAATAACAATAATCATAATAATCATGTTAATCATAATCATAACAATCGCGATAACAGTATATTATTATTATTAGTAGTAGTATTAACAATAACCATCATCATCATCATTTGTTCTGTCACAAATTAAGTAAAGCTTTAAAAAATTATTTATCCATAAACACTCACAAAGTGAAACGATGTAAACAAATAAATAAACTAAAAATAAAAACATTGACATTCCTTTTTATTTTATTATTATGATGATGCATCACTTTATGGAGCTGCACTTCAACACAAAGCAAAACACTCAAATGTCTGAAGTCAAATTTCATCTGTTTTCAATCTGCCTGTTTATCATAGGTCAGTTTATATTATAGTTATTTGTTCTCTGTCATATACTGAATTTCCAGCATGCAGTGGGAAACAGCCCTTTATGTGACCTTAAAACCTAACAGAGAAATGTTTCAGCAAAAACAAAGTTTAAAAGAAAAGAAAAAAAGTTTAAATTCAGAATCAGGCTAACTCTTCTTTATCATCACAAACTGGGAGATATGTCATTTTAATTTTTTTTTTTTTTTTTTACTTGTGTCTTATCTCAGTTTCTGAGGTGGAAAGTAACAAAGTACAATTACTGAAGTTAACTTTCCCATTGTTCAGAGGACACTCTTACTTCTGACTGCTCTGTATTTGACATTTATCTTTTATCTCAGAGCCTTTGAATAAACAAAACTGAAAAAAACAAAAACAAACAAAACTTAAAGTTAAAATAGAAGAAAATTTGATAACATAAAATATAAAGTTTATTTGGACCTTTCAAACACAGAGGCTTTTCACAGTGCAAATAAATTTAAAATACATTTAATAACATTGAAACATTAACAGAGCAAGATTAGACAAAATAAATAAATAAATGCAAACCGTCAGAAAGGAATAGACCAAAATTACAGTTACAATGCAAAGCCCCAAAATCATTAACAGAGAGTTCAGTAATTTAGTGATATTTCTGCATTATAACTGTATTTCTGAGTCATTAGTGTTCGTTCCTTTGCACATTTCAAATTTAATTTTACTGTTTTAATTTATTATTTTTCCTGTTTGTGTTTTAAATGTTCTAATGAATTTTGTTGCCTTATGCAAAGCACATCATTTTAGATTAATAATAATAATAATAATAATAATAATAATAATAATAATGGGAAAGGGAGCTGTTGGAAGGAGCTGTGTAAATAACACTAAACTGAATTGATGATTAAGATATTAACTCCTCCTTAATGTGTCATGTTTTTACACTACTTTCCTTGTGGTGTTTGTATAAATTCAGTTTCCTGTTTGTTTCACTGAGAGCTGGAAAAAATGTAAACAAACAAAATATAAATTATAAATTTTAGAAAGTAAAAATAAAATCAATTTACAGAGGAAAATTGATCAGTGAAAGAAGCTGCCTATCAAGACACACACACACACACACACACACACACACACACACACACACACACACACACACACACACACACACACACACACACACACACACACAGGAAACAGGAACAGCGAGGTCACCTGAAGGTCAGCAGCTGCCTCTGGGACTGAAAGCCAGACGAAGGAGAGGTGGTGTCTGACAGCAGAATAGAATAGAATAGAACAGATTAGAATAGAATAGAATAGAATAGAATAGAATAGAATGGGGGATTCACCTGAACGTGGTTGCTCTGCTTGTGTTTCAGTTTCACTGCCTCCTAGAAAATTATAAATTATATTTCTATGCAACTAAACTGCAACAGTAAATATTCTTGGTAGGAAACGTAATTAACAACATTTCTTCATTATGTTATCAGAAAACCTAATCCTGTCACAGTTATGTTTCCTTTTTCAGTGTATTTGCTGTTGCAAATTATTTGTATATAAACATAATTTCTCGGAGATACGTTTGGTTTAAATTAATCATTGATTATTGCTCTTTGTATTGAAATGATTTGGTGAATTTGTTTTATTCTCACAGGACTCAGCAACAAAACCTCATTCAAAATCCCACTGACATTTGTAAGTATTCTGATTATTAACAGTGCAGCTCTGGGACAGACACTTGCTGGTACCAGTGGATAGTTTAAACAATGGTGTGATGAGGAAACTGGGAACAGGTGTGTGAGTGGGCAGCGACGCTCAGGTGATTGGGAACAGGAGACAGGTGAGCAGGTGGATCTGGGAGTCAGGTGAATGAGACAGGAAGGAAAGTCTGAGGCCCCCTGGTGGGCAGACGGAGAGTGGCAGGAGACGGAAGGCCAGAATAAACTGGGCTGAGACAGGAGCCGTGGTGGTGGGGACCCTCTGGACCCCAGTGAGTCCTCTGGAGTCTATTGATCTGCGAACACAGCTGAGTGTTTGATCAATAGTAACATAACTTTATTTAAATAGAGACACGTTGATTGTAACAGACTGTACTGTAGTTTTATTTTTTACATTTTCGTGCTTTATTTGCATGTATGAACAATGAAAAAACATTTTTTCCTACAACCTTAAACTGCTCAATATTACTACTACTACTACTACTACTAGAACTAAATTAAAATTGAATTCATTGCAAAAATGGAGGAAACTGAATCTGAATCCATTTTAAACTAACAAACCTGTCTCTGAAATCCATGATCTGGTTTTATTAAAGCTCTCAGTTCTCTCAGTTTCACTCACATGTTCAGGAGGTTCAGTGTGTACCTTGCTCATAAGCACTGTGGTGAAGGGATTTAAACCAACAACCCTCCGTTAGAAGACGCCCTCCGGCCCGGTCGTCCTCAGATCCCCCCTCTGTTGTCCTCCTGAAGAGGAATTAACTGTCTTTATGGATTTATGGGAGATTTATTGTTTTACGCTGATGAGTATTTAGTTTAGTCTGCAGCAGTAAAATCACATAAAAGCCACAATAGTTCTCATTACACACGAGTATTTGTGTTTTCAAGTGTTTGATAGACGTTATATGGATGTTGCATAATGTGAGCAGCTTCTGGTTCAGTAGCTTCTGTGCATCAAATATCTTCAGTCATCAGTAAGAAGCTTTCTGTTTATTCACTGAAATGAAGTCAACCTTTTCATTCATATCTTCAATTATAAATTTACATATATTAGGATTTATACATTTTTAAATTTCTGACGCAAAATCAAAGGTAAGTTCATATATATATATATATATATATATATATATATATATATATGTATATATGTATATATGTATATATGTATATATATATATATATATATATATATATATATATATATATATATATATATATATATATATATATATATATATATATATACATATACATTATTATATACATTTTTTTTTTTTATCCAATTTTATAAAATTCAGTTCAGATTTCTTTAAACTCAGTGTCAAGTTCATTAACCAAACAAACCAAAGTACCAAACCTATTTTTAATCACTTTCCTTCTCATTGTGAGATTTGAGATTTGTTCCTCAGGAAATAATTTTTTTGAGATTGATGTAAAAAATCTGACTTGTTTATAGTTTTAAGATCTATGAGTTTGTGCAGTTTGATCCTGATAATGATCCGGATCTGGTGGAAGAAAATGCTGAGTCCACACCACACACAGAGCTGTACACATTATGTTTTATGATGAATAAATCATGCATGTTATCAAACTTCCTTTTTACATTCATTTTTCTATTATAGGAGCTGGACAGACGTGTAGGTGTGTTTGGCCTCAGCGGAGGTATGAGGAGGGAGGAGGAGTTACAACACCTGAGACTATTACAATAATAATTTATATCAAACTGATTGCAGTCTTTCCAATGAAATAATACATAACGTGTTATAATTAAGAAGTGATAAAAGGTTTAATTATAATAATAAATCCATAATGATCTGACTGAAAAACCTGGACACGCCATCTGGTGATGTGTTCACATTCACTGGGAAATTTTGCTATGTAAAGACATCCTACAGTATTTATAATTATCATTATATTTGCAGCAGTAAAACCACAGCAGGTCAGACCATGCTCCTTACTTGAAAATGGAAACACTGGTTGATTACGTGTAACAGAAATAGAAGATCCAGATAATCAGGTTATCCTTATTTCTTTCATATTAAAATCTTATTCAACAGAAATCTGACCAAGATGGCAGCACAGACAACAAACACACTACAAACAGCATAAACAATGTAAAAACTTATGCACGGTACAAAAGAACTTAAATTATAAACAGGTAAAGTGCACAAACGCGAGAGAGATTTCCCCAACAACAATCACTAATTAGAGAAAAAAAAAATAGATTTGCACTTAAAAAAAAATGCACATGCAAAAATGCTCTGCATAAATGATGTGGTGGAAGAAGTACTGACTTCACAACAAGTGAAAAATACTCCATTACAAGTAAAAGTCCTGTGTGCAAAATGTTACTTCAGTAAACAAACCAGAAAAATGTGTGAACAGTTCAAGTTTTATTTAAAACTGAAGCAAAGAAAGAGACGAGGAACTGAATGATGAAGGACGGAGTGAAGAAGAAGAAAAAGAACATTTAAAAAGGACGATTGTGTGTGTGAACTGGGTGTCCATCTTGTTTCTGTTTCCCTCTGTCACCTGTCTTCAGGTAAACCATTAACTAGCTAATGGCCATAAAACTTCACTTTACGGAAAGTTTGATGATGGCGGCGGGCCGTAAACAACAACCGAAGCCCTTTATGGCCTTGCTGGCTGTGGTTGTTCACCTTGACACAGTTTGAATTTAACCCGAAAACTTCAAACACGTTTCATTCAATGCTCTTCTGTGGCTTTTATGCCACAAACCAGTGACATAACACAGCAGGCTTCATCGCTTTGTCAGTGAAAAAATGATTTGGTTTCAACGTGAAAGAAAATAAAAAAAAAAAAAAGTATCCAAGAGAACTAACACATCACACACATTCATATGGTAAAACATGTCTACAGAATGTGTTAGCATGTACCTTTAGCCACTCTTGAAAGATTGTAAATTAGTTGTTTTCTATTTTTGGGGGGGAGGGAGCAGAGGTACTTATATAACTTAGTTTTGTCCGTACCCATAAAACTCTCCAATGCTCTTTTCTAAAGTCCTTTTGCAGTCAAAAGTCGTATTTTGATGACAACTATACAATATATATAATGTTTATTTTATATATAGGCAGACAAAACTAGAAAAAGGCCTGTTAGACAAAGACAGTCTAAGAGGCTTTGGTAACCCACATAATTCTGATTTTACAAGTCAAAATGTTTTTCATAGGTCATTAAAGTCGGCTAATCGGATGTTGCTGGTGAAGTACCTGCTGTGATAAAAGTGAAAACTGAGTTAGATGTAAAAGTCTTCATGTGGCACTTCTGGAAATCTTCCCTTCACATCACTTCCCTTTACTGCTGCCACCTTGTGATCAAGTGAAATACAACTCAGTGATTGTGAACCTCATGATGATCATGGGTCAGCAGTAGAAATGAGGAAGCCTCTTGGCTTAGAGGCGAAATGTCTTCAGGTAACTACAACCAAGTCCAGCTGCCCTCGATTCAACTCTTGGATCAATAAGTAAGTCAACTTACCTAACTGTACCTGTTAGTTTAAAAGCGTTATGTTTGGACCTGGCTGTATTTAAAAGATGATGTCGTATCGTAATAAATCTCACACTCATATGAATAAGGACCACGTAAGCGCTTTTATTTTTAAGAATGTGTAGACTGACACCACAGGAAATCAGATTTACGTAAAATCAAAGTCGCATGCTATCGATTCTCCCTGAAGTACATTTTACTTCGGTATTTTGAAAGTGAGTGGCGGTGCCGCTGAGCTTGGCGCCTCCCACCAAAGTTGGCGCCATCTGCCCTCTCTTACGTCCGCAGGGAAGCTTTAACTAGCCAGTGACAGCGAGCAGGAGGCTCACTTCGGTTGTGTAAAACGAAAGTACACAGTCAACATGAGCGGAAGAGGCAAAGGAGGCAAGGGGCTCGGCAAAGGAGGCGCCAAGCGTCACCGTAAAGTTCTCCGTGATAACATCCAGGGAATCACCAAGCCCGCTATCCGCCGTCTGGCTCGCCGTGGCGGTGTCAAGCGTATCTCTGGTCTCATCTACGAGGAGACCCGCGGTGTGCTCAAGGTTTTCCTGGAGAATGTGATTCGTGACGCCGTCACCTACACCGAGCACGCTAAGAGGAAGACCGTCACCGCCATGGACGTGGTCTATGCTCTGAAGAGGCAGGGCCGCACTCTGTACGGCTTCGGAGGCTAAACACCTGATCCTCTCACATTCAAACCCAAAGGCTCTTTTAAGAGCCGCCCACCTCACCTGAAGAGCCTCATCCTTCATGTGATTGTTGAAAATTACTGAGATAGTATTAAAATTTTTCTGACTGTTATTACCGCGTTTATTAAAAAATGTGGCAACTGACAAGCGTCAGTGTAAAAGTTACTGTACATACTTTAAATTAAATATGTGCTGTCTATATATTTTATCGCATATAGTGTGCAGGTTATTTGTAGACCCTGATCGATATAAGATTTTAACCTTGCACACTGCCTTTGTATCACCGATGCAATTGAAATGCATCCAAATTTTACTTTTTCCTGCGGTCACTAATTTTTTCACTTCTCCAGCCTGTGGGGATGAAGCCAGGAAACTTTTGACACATTAACTATAAACTTTAGCTTTATAATGGCTGGTCGTAGTTCTGCTAGAGGGTAAAGGATGTGTTCCTCAAAACTGTTTCCACACCATTTTGCATATTTATTATTTATGTCATTAAACTTTCCCAATATTCCATTAAAACGCTCAAATGAAAAACACCAAAAAAAATAAACTGGTCCGTAATCCAACACGCACTCTTTCAAATGAAGATGTAGATGCATGTTGGGGGTGCAGTGCAATGGGCTGAGAAAGTCTATCGATAGATATGACTCTGGAGCAGAGTGTGACACAAGCCTGCACAAAGGTTTAACTTGTGTCAATCAAGAGCACACAGTTTGCCCAATCAACTGTCTGAACACTGAGATCAGTTAATTAAATGATTCAAGTCTGGTGTGCTGCTGCTCGGCTGGAACAAAAACCTGCAGCCACACGGCCAGTGTTTGGACACCTCTGCACTAACAAGACCGCGACACTGAACACGGCATTTTGGCCACAGACAGCGCTATTTCAAAAATGGAGTTTGGGAGAAAAAAAATCCAAAGGGCTAGGTCAAATAGTGTATAAGGTAATAGATTCCGACCTTAACCGTACATGTTGTTTTCACAACGACTAACCTCGCCTCATAACGAGGCCGTGACCTCCTATTTGTTCGGAGTTATATCTGCAAGTCCAGGCGGAACCTGTGCAGAGTTCAGCTCGGATTCGATCGAGGAG
The DNA here is from genome assembly GCF_017976425.1 of Toxotes jaculatrix. Taxonomy (NCBI): domain Eukaryota; kingdom Metazoa; phylum Chordata; class Actinopteri; family Toxotidae; genus Toxotes; species Toxotes jaculatrix. Next base: position 25,915,842 of record NC_054405.1, on the reverse strand, counting down.
TAAGAGTAAGATTAGATCCGTTTTTGGTCAATGTGACTTTTTTCGGGTGCATTAATAGATGTGTTGTGTCAATAAGCAGTGCATGGCGCAGTATTGATTGTCTTTACAGCTGCTGGAACCAAGACAGACTGTGCTAGCCGAGGATGTCCACCTGATGTCTGATGAGGAAGACGGCATCGTTGATGGGGGGTTGTCTGGATGGATTGTGCGACCTCCGTCCTTTCGCAGCCAGGAGCTAACCGAGCTCTGCGCCACGCTGCAGTCGAGATTAGAGGCGAATCTGAAGTACAGAGCAACGCAGCACAGACGTCTGGCAAACGGACGGTGACCTACAGCTCCGAGGCGGCAAACAGACACTTCACGGAGCTGTAGCTGTACAATTTTGGGCTTCTCGTCAGCTTTGTTGTGTGGGCAGATCTCCTACGCTTTGTATATAGTTGTGTGTTGTGCTTGTGCTAATAAAGCTTTCTTTGAATGAATACATGTTCCTGGCAAATTTTCCTTTCCTCAGTAAATTCATTCATGTCCTTGATGATAATAATATAGTTCACACGATAACAATGATATAAATATAATAATAGCATATCATCTGAATATAAAACTTATTGGGGTTTACATTTGTAATGAACCTCCGTCCTGTTTCTGTGTGTGCTGTGTCTATAACCTCCGCCCCTCCCCCTCCTGCTCAGTCCGGACACACAGGCTACCACACTTCATGCAGTTCATCCACTCACGTGCGAATGGAACAAAAACAAAAAGAAGAAAAAAAAAATCGGCTCCGATCGTTCACTTCAAAGAGCCGTCTCTCTCTCTCTGTACATATGAATGAATGAATGAACGAATGGGTGGTACACATCAAAATATTGTCTGTCCATGGTGGGAATAATTGTGCACAGTGTTTTGGATCTGGTGTGTAACGTTTCCAGTCAGGTATTAAATCTGTCTGAACTGATCTGACCACGTTAGCGCTTCACAAGAAGCAAAGAATGGATGTAAACGGTTCTCGTGTTCACGGATACCACAGCTCCACATGAACTCGATGGTATGTTTAATCTGGAGCCATCTGCCTTTGTGCACTGGGCCAATAGCAGCAGCTAGCAGCAGGGCACAATAGCTACATTAAATGTTGAACTTCTGTTGTAAACCTACGACCAGAAGTTACTTATCATCGTATCATTTTTCCCATTCAGGATTTTTTTTAACCTACGTTTTATCACTTTGTATCACCAAAGGTTTGCTGTTGAAAATGCACAACCGATTCAATAAGACCGATAAGGCGGGTACTCGTGTGGCGCATGCGCAGTGTTTCTAGAAAGATAGCCAATCCTACAACAGCAACAGCACAGCTATATTTGCATCAAGGGTGTAGAAATATACCGTTCGCGAGTTCGTTCTCTATCTCATCTCGGAGAAATTTAACAACCATGCCTGACCCAGTGAAAGCACCGAAGAAGGGTTCCAAGAAAGCCGTGTCAAAGAGCGTCACCAAGACCGGCAAGAAGAAGAGAAAGACCAGGAAGGAGAGCTATGCTATCTATGTGTACAAGGTCCTGAAGCAGGTTCACCCTGACACTGGTATTTCCTCCAAGGCCATGAGCATCATGAATTCTTTCGTGAGCGACATCTTCGAGCGCATCGCCGGTGAAGCTTCTCGCCTGGCTCACTACAACAAGCGCTCCACCATCACCTCCAGGGAGATCCAGACCGCTGTCCGTCTCCTGCTGCCCGGTGAGCTGGCCAAGCACGCCGTGTCCGAGGGAACCAAGGCCGTGACCAAGTACACCAGCTCCAAATAAACTCTGTTTGCTTTCAACCAGACAAAGGCCCTTTTCAGGGCCACCCACTGTTTCATCAAAGAGCTGTATTCCGTTTTATAATTTTATTTTTTCTTATGCTCCAATGCAACTACAAGGCAATGCTTTCAGTGTAAGTAATACTTTTTAAAACCGTTTCACTTAATACTTTTTGGGTTGAATTCTTAAGGTTTATCATTATCACCAAAACTAATATGTTACAAAGAAGTTTAGTGTTTTTATATATATATATATATATATATATATATATATATATATATAAATGTGTGTGTGTGTATATTGACCATATGAGTATTTATATTGACTGAGTTAATACTGTAGGAATGTCTTTTGCACAAATATGATTAGGTTTATCTCTACAATAATTTGATTTTAATTTGTAACAAAATTATACATTTTAAGAATTAAAGCACAAGTTTAGTATTTAGACTTTCCAACATGCCTTCTCAAACAGACATTTATTTTATCTCTTGAGATGACAGACATGGCAAAATGGTAACAGAGTAGGTTTCACAGACTAATTTTTGTTGAGTATAATTAGAAGATTGATTTATAATGGTCACTGTTATGTGCCTGGATGGCCTTTGTGTGTTTTCTCTTTCTCCTCCCCTGCCCTGCTTCACAGTGCTCCAGGTGCAGATTCAAGTGATCTGGCCTGACCAATCAGCACGCGAGGCCAGCTGATAAAAGGAGGGCACAGCAATGGCTCTCTCTCTCTTTCTCCTCTGGTGGCATCAGGCAGTTGAGTAAGTGTGGTGGGTGATTGTGGACAGGTGAGTCTGAGGGACCCTGTACGTTTTGCAGCACGGAGAAATTTTTCTAGGGTTATTGGTTGGTGCCACCCCCCTGTATTTCGTGTTCTTTATCTTTTTTAGCTAGCTCAGCCAGGTCTTTCTCCCCCACCTTTTCTGTTTTGTAGCATTTAACAATCTATGTTTTCAAACCGTGATGATGCCACCTATGCTGACTCACTCAGTTCTTTGGATGCTTGTGTTACAGACCTGAAACCCCTAGCTTCCACCAACTAAGGTTGTAACAGTCACTACACAATATAATAAATATGTGAGGGTCAGGCCTCAACAATAATCTAACTTGCCTTTACATTATACCTTATACCTTACATTATACACACCTTTAAAAACCCTTGGTGCAACAGTTCATGGCAGTACAATAACGACAAAACTATCACAAAAACAAAAAACGGCTACAGCCAACATTAATAAAATAGAACATGAAGACACATTTAACAAAACAGCTACCAATAAAATCATTAAGTCCATGGTTTGGCCAAACTAATGAAGCAAACGAACATTTCCACTTTATTTTTCCAAATTAAACTAATTAAATGCCATGGTAATTTAAAAGAAGCAAATGAAGCCCCCATTCTGATAACATGTAAACATGCGAAATCCACAACAGTTACCATGGGGATCAATGGTTCCCATAACATTCTTGACAACATACAAGAAAAAAAAAATGCTCGTATGCTTCAGTGTGTTTCAAAATGTAGAGCAGCTTTTGTGCAGATTAAATCGTTTGTTCAACAATTCACGTGAATGTGAGCGTGAATAAATATGATTCCATGTTCTGAAATACTTCTCTAATTTTAATTCCGACAATCAATCCTAACTTTTCAGTTCAGTTTGTCTTCTGCTCTGTAGAAGCCGTTAAACAGCCGCTGTAAATGATTGGTTTACTTTGAATTTTCAAAGTCTTGTTCTCCAATAGTTGATCACCTGCCGCCCGCGCGCTCTCCCGACCTGCACCAATCAGCGCTGACATCGCTCTGGCAGTTACTATATTAAGTCGCTATCCGCACTTTAACTTCATACTTTCTTTTGTTGTTACAAAAGAGAAGACTGAGAAACTAACATGGCCAGAACGAAGCAAACTGCCCGTAAATCAACCGGAGGAAAAGCTCCCCGGAAGCAGCTAGCAACTAAAGCTGCCCGAAAAAGCGCCCCAGCCACCGGCGGTGTGAAGAAGCCTCATCGTTACAGGCCTGGTACCGTGGCTCTCAGAGAGATTCGTCGTTACCAGAAATCCACTGAGCTGCTGATCCGCAAGCTGCCTTTCCAGCGCCTGGTCAGAGAGATCGCCCAGGACTTCAAGACTGATCTGCGCTTCCAGAGTTCTGCTGTCATGGCTCTGCAGGAGGCCAGCGAGGCTTACTTGGTCGGCCTGTTCGAGGACACTAATTTGTGCGCCATCCATGCAAAGAGGGTCACCATCATGCCCAAAGACATCCAGCTCGCCCGCCGCATCCGCGGAGAGAGGGCTTAAGCTGATCTGATGTAGCCCCCACCTACTAAACAAAACGGCTCTTTTAAGAGCCACATCCATGATCTTAGAGAGAAATGTCCTTATATTTGTTTATTGTGATTTTATGTAGTTTAATCAATCCGCGATTAACATGAAAAAATGTTTAAGACTGTTTTTAATTATTTATGATTTATTATAGTGACTAATACTTAAAGAGTTGTGTGCAAATATATTTTATGTTACTGTAAAGTAGACACTTAAATGTGAGAAATTCGCAACAATCATCCCTAAGGAGGATAAAGTTTTTATGCTGTTGAACTTCAATGTAAAGAGTTTGTTAATTAGCTTCCTTTATTCATAAAATGATATAAACGGGTTTTTTTTTTTTTTTAAAAGGGACATTTTTGACGAGTTCACAAAAAATATTAAAAGCCACATAATTTTACAGCAAAGATAAAACTAATTATTTAAAAAATGAACAATTCATATATAATATGTTTTGTATGTGTATTTTGCATATATAGATAGATAGATAGATAGATAGATAGATAGATAGATAGATAGATAGATAGATAGATTTTACGTATTTTCATGTTCTTTATTTTCTTTTTTCCTACTATACACGTGCCAATGATTTTGAATACCCCGGTTAACCGTCCATGTTGCCTGTAAATGTATTTTTATAAAGCAGAAGAAAAAAATCAGAAAAAAGAAGCGTGACGTCTACTCTTTTCTGATTGGGCGATTGTACTTACGCTCTGTCTGACCAATGAGAGAGCAGCTGGCCAGGTATATAAGGCGGCTGTCGTTCTCCTTTACGCATTCTTTTTCTTGTAGAATCCCGAGAAAGAAAACTCACAACATGTCTGGACGTGGTAAAACCGGCGGCAAAGCCAGAGCTAAGGCTAAGACTCGCTCATCCCGCGCTGGGCTCCAGTTCCCAGTCGGCCGTGTTCACAGGCTTTTGAGAAAAGGAAACTACGCCGAGCGTGTCGGTGCCGGAGCTCCCGTGTACTTGGCCGCAGTGCTCGAGTATCTGACCGCTGAGATCCTCGAGCTGGCTGGCAACGCTGCCCGCGACAACAAGAAGACCAGGATCATCCCCCGTCACCTGCAGCTGGCTGTCCGCAACGACGAAGAGCTCAACAAGCTGCTCGGCGGAGTTACCATCGCTCAGGGAGGCGTGCTGCCAAACATCCAGGCCGTTCTTCTGCCAAAGAAGACCGAGAAACCCGCCAAGAAGTAAATCACAGGGTTTAACTCCCTTAACAAATAACGGCTCTTTTAAGAGCCACACACTTTCTTTTAAAGAGTTTTCCTTTATGTTTAATCTCAGCATCCAAAAAGTAGATATGGTAAGTTAGTAGTGTTACTGATGAAACTGTTGTCAGGAAGTAACAGATTACTCTCAATGGTTCAGCTTTGTTTTTCATGTTTAGGAGTGAATCCATGTTTAGTATGCGATTTTCACCTTTTTAATGTTATTAAACTAAGAGCAGTTGCACAAATATTTGTTGTCTTAGCTCAACTATGTTCAGATTATCAAACTAAGGCAAAGTGATAAAGCTCCATGTGGCTTCAGAGCTGTGAGATAACATCTAATATTAGTATTCAGCAGGTAATTCTAAGCAGCCTACACCTCAAATAAATTATGCCAACAGACAAATGGAAGCTCAATTTGCAAAATAAAAAAAAGACAAGTTTTTACTGGTCCAGAATTTCCTAATTCCAAAACCTTTCCTAGAAAGAGCAGTAATCTGTAATGAGCTGCTAAGAATAGAGAAAACAGGTTGGTCCTTGAGTGAAAATGTAGACATTTTTCTTTCTTATCATTTGAAACCCAGCAGTCTGTCACTGGAAACTTTCTTTTGTGTGTTATTCCAGTGTTTAACGTGAATTCAAAGCAACTGAAAGTTTTTATGCAGTGTGGCTGTATGTTACAGGTGTATTGTTCCATTCTAACAGCATTCTGTTTGAATACACAGAAATAAGTGCATATGACAGACATTTGAATTTATTATATTTACAGTAAATGATATATAAACAATCAGCAGTCTAACAAACATTATCTTGAAGTAAATATGCAGCACTGTAAAGTAAATAACAGAAGGGAAAAAAATCAATCACTTGCTGCACTTGATTTATAGTCCAATGAAGCCATTTAATTTTAATTACGTTTGGTTTTATTAGTAAAGTGATAACATTGCAAAAACAAGACAAGCTTATACAAATGTTAAGCAGATTTACTGATATTAAACACGTGCCATGGGTTTGATTATAGAAGCAAAGAAACAAGCAGGGTCACATTTTTTTTCTAGTGTTAAAGATGAAGGACAAAATTCACAGATCTCACTCTGTGCAGAAATCATATCTAAGATGAATCTAAAGCCCATTTGAAGTTTCAGATCACATACAGCCACCGAAGTCGCAAGTGCCGCAGTCGGCACAATCCATTTCGATGGGGCAGTCACCCAGGCATTCCAAGAGTTCAGCACAGAGTTCAGCACAGGCTTAAGCAGGAAAAACAAACGGGAAATTAACAGACACCAATACTGAGAGAACACACTCATTTAAGTTACGAATAAAGATATGGGAGAGTTGATGAGACACATTTATTAATATGTTTTTGCTGTGACCTGTGACCTTTCTCAGGTTCAGGTAAAATCATGACTCTCCCATCAGAATCAGAATATATATATATATATATATATATATATATATATATATATATATATAAGTCACAGACACTTACCCAAGCATGCATCACAACATTCACAGGATTCCTTCTTAGCCGAGTTTTGGGACTCCTTCTTAGGCTGAGGTTGAGGCTGAGGCTGCTTGGTGACTGGCGTGGAAGACATGATGCTTTCTAACATAGAGACCAGGGTGTACAATTCATAAATTGTGCATAAGCAAGGACAGCACTCACAGTTTGACATTATTATAGAGTCTGAAAGAGGAACAAGGTTGACGTGGTTGGATGAGTCAAACTATGTCTGTTTTTTTTCACTTTCTGTTTCTATCCAACTATCAGAGTTGGTTTCTTTTTAAGTGTGACCATGATCTTTTATTGAAGTCTTTTTGTATCCAAATCTGACAAATATAATCACAATCACCCCTAAGGAGGATAAAGTTTTTGTGCTGTTTCATAAAATAAAATTTCCAAAGGTTTGTGAGCAAACAGAGCAGGAAAACTGAGTCAAACCGAGAGAATCATTGTGCAGTTATGAGGATAACAGCAAACGTAAATATATGTACTGTGTATAACACTGATTTTTGTTTGTTACAAAATATATTTTGTGTTTGCAAAAATAATAATGTATGTGCTACCTCTCACTGTGTCTACCCTTCACTTACCTTTGATCGGTTTCTGCAGATATTCCAACTGCTCTGCTCCAATTTTAGGTCCCAAAACTTTTACTAAATATGTAAATAGGCCAGTAAATACATACTGCAAGTGAGTCGTGATCCTAAAAGAGTCTGACAGTTGTCTCACCTGTGTGTTTGTGTGATGGAGGTCTGAGTTGTTTGTGTTGTCACAGCTGATCAATCATCGTTTACCATCATTACCATCAGATCAAAGATACCTGCAGACAACAGAACACCTGAGGGGACAGACCAGACAGACTGGTCCATCCTGCACTCCTGTAACATCACTCAGCTAGTTCACATGTACGAAATGAAAAGCAACTCCTTCTCCAGTGCAAACATGTATGTAAAATATATACAACATAGAATAGAATAAACTAAGTTTTTGTAGAAAATATAAAAACTAAATAATAATAAAAAGAGAATTAAAAAAATATATAAAAGTGGAGGGGTAAGGTGCACCGTTCTGAGGGGCAGTGCATATGCAAGGAAGAATGGGTTATTGCACATTGGATAGATAGATTGCACAGTACAGATAACATGACCAAACGGAGGGTGAGGCCATGACAGGATCCATTTCCAAACCCATGTCATGCTCTGATCAACAAAACTGCAGGAAACTGTTGAAACCTTCTGTTGCTTTATTCACATGAATGTTGGTCAACATCCGTCACCATCAGTCAGTCTGACTTTGATTTCTCTGGCTAAAAATCATTATGGTTGTTACCTCCGTCAGTTTTCTAAAACATGATGGAGAGCGGTTGTACAGTAACTGTCACCTGAGACCCTGAACACAGGCACTGCCCGTTCATTAAATTAATTTAAAGAAAAACAAAGAATATCAAAGAATTTCAGACTCTCAGCTGAATTTTTACGTCCAGCTACAAAAAAAAAATGGACGGATGATGTTTGGCACCGCCCAGCGAAAGTGGCGCCATCTGTCCTCTCTTACGTCCGTAGACCAGCCTCAAATACCGAGTGCCTGCTGAACTGCTCCAATTTCGTTTTGGTTTAGAGAAAGAGAAAGTCAACATGAGTGGAAGAGGCAAAGGAGGCAAGGGGCTCGGCAAAGGAGGCGCCAAGCGTCACCGTAAAGTTCTCCGTGATAACATCCAGGGAATCACCAAGCCCGCTATCCGCCGTCTGGCTCGCCGTGGCGGTGTCAAGCGTATCTCCGGTCTCATCTACGAGGAGACCCGCGGTGTGCTCAAGGTTTTCCTGGAGAATGTGATTCGTGACGCCGTCACCTACACCGAGCACGCTAAGAGGAAGACCGTCACCGCCATGGACGTGGTCTATGCTCTGAAGAGGCAGGGCCGCACTCTGTACGGCTTCGGAGGCTAAACAGCTGATCCTCTCACATTCAAACCCAAAGGCTCTTTTAAGAGCCGCCCACCTCACCTGAAGAGCCTCATCCTTCATGTTACTGTTAAGCATTTTTCTTTTTTTAATTGATGTTCATTAGGAATCTTATGGCTTATATTATACATCTGTGGGCACAAACTACATTAGATTTTTCAGACTGTAACCCAGTTTATAGCGTCAGTGCATTATGGTTAAACCTTCATGTTTAAAGCCCCATTTTATTTACTTGGGATATTCCTACTAATACTGAAATGTGTTGTCGTTTGAAAAGCCCCCATGTTCTTATGCAGAAAAAGTGTTAAACCAACCAGCATATGTTTGAACAGTGGTCAAAACACAACTGATGGTCCCAAACACATTAAGAAGGCAAGAAATTCAATAAATTAACACTTGACGAGGCACAGCTGTTAACTGAAAACCATTCCAGGTGAACACCTCATGAAACTGAGAGACTCAAGAATGTGCAGAGCTATCATCCAAGCAAAAGGTGGCTACATCGAACAATCTAAAATATAAAACATTCTGGTTGGTTTAACACTTTTTTGTTAACTACATAATTCCATGTGTTCCTTCATAGTTTTGTCTTAAGTATGAATCTACAACGTAGAAAGTAATAAAAAATAAAGAAAAACCCCTGAATGAGAAAGTGTGTCCAAGCTTCTGACTGGTACTGTATATACAATCTGAACAAATAATGTGCAAAATCCATACATTAAGATAAAATGTGATGTAGTGCGAATGAATGAATATAAAAGTTTGGTATAAAGATTTTTTTTTTTACTTAATTTTTAAAGAAATCTTCTAATAAGATAATTTAATAGAAGTACATGTATGTTATATATCAGTTGCAGACATGAAAAATCTAAAATATACTAACTGCATAATTCATGTAGTATTGAGTAGGAGGATTACAACCAACAATGTATAACTATACATCCTGCTGCTTTGTACCAGACTTTGGAACTTTTAAATTGTTTACTGAGCTTTAATTGTCCTGCATGCCCATTTTCATTTCATGTTGTGAACACTGCTGAAACTGTGAATTGGGGATGAATGAAGTATCTAATTATCTAATTATCTATGGGAGTTAACACAGGTGCTTATCTGGCACATGCGCAGTCGGTTAAAATTTCAGCCAATCCTATGCGAGCAACAGCACAGTTGTATTTGCTTGAAGCGCGTACAAATAGACCGTCGCAAAGCGCTTCCGCTTATCCGCTGAAGAAAACGCTGAGGGAACAGCCATGCCTGATCCAGTGAAAGCACCGAAGAAGGGCTCTAAGAAAGCCGTCTCAAAGAGCGTCACCAAGAGCGGCAAGAAGAAGAGAAAGACCAGGAAGGAGAGCTATGCTATCTATGTGTACAAGGTCCTGAAGCAGGTTCACCCTGACACTGGTATTTCCTCCAAGGCCATGCAGATCATGAACTCTTTTGTTGGTGATATCTTCGAGCGCATCGCCGGTGAGTCTTCTCGCCTCGCTCACTACAACAAGCGCTCCACCATCACCTCCAGAGAGATCCAGACCGCTGTCCGTCTCCTGCTGCCCGGTGAGCTGGCCAAGCACGCCGTGTCCGAGGGAACCAAGGCCGTGACCAAGTACACCAGCTCCAAGTAAACTTTGTGTACTCTTAACAAGACAAAGGTCCTTCTCAGGGCCACCCACTGCTTCATCTAAGAGCTGCATTCTTCGTTTTTATATTCATATTCTCTGGTGTCATTAATGAGCGTGTAGTTTTTACGTTTAAAGCGTTTAGTATAGTCAAGTACACGTCAAGTAACTGTTATTCCATGTACTTCTATACCATTTCACGAATAGAAGACATTTAAAGAATATATTTATGATTAAAGTGACAACATGAGAGTTAAATACTTAGTGCGACTCTTCAAAAGATCCTATTTCCAAGTTTTACTTTTTTGGGGGGTTATCTTCTTCTACTAATCTTTCATATTTAAAAAATTAGTGTGTGACTTAGTGAGAAGTCTCGTTAAGGGTAGCAAATCTAACCCTTACATTAGATCCTGTCCTGAAATTCAGACAGGACAGGATTGGGGTTGATTTCACTGGATGACACTGGGTCGTGTTATTGCACAGTAGTAGATTTGACGTGTAATAGGAAAACAGCCTTTCTGTGTCCATTTGGTGGTTGTCTTTTCATGCTGTCTCACAGAATTCCTTTGAAACAGAACTTTGGCTTTATATGAGAACAGACACTGCTCTCTGACCGGTGTAGTCCAGCATATTAAATACACTGGATTAAGACTGTGGGAGTTTTATTAGTTTGTTTAGAAATAAGAAAACCTCTGACAGACATATAGACAGAAATAATGTCAGTTCAAATTTCATGTACTGTTATGTAATCTTGTCAGAATAATAATCCATTAAAACTAATGCTGGTTAAAACAGTGCTAATAATGGTATTGTTTGATCTGCGCAGCGACCAGCCACACACACACAGACACACACGCACGTGTTTGGTTTAACTGACGCAGCCCCCTCCCTATCCAGAATCTCTTCTAATGAAGTAAGCTATGGTTGCTTGAATTGAGTTGCTTGAATTTATTAATAATTTATTTATTCTTTATTTTAATTCTGTACAGTATTTCACAAAACCGAATAAACTAAACAGACAATTCCGTATGAATCTGCCAAAGAGCAGGGGCCGCTATCACGTCTGCTCTTTTCTGATTGGGCGATCGTACTTACGCTCTGTCTGACCAATGAGAGAGCAGCCGGGCAGTTGTATATAAGGCGGCTGTCGTTCTGCTTTACTCATTTTTTTCTTGTGAAATCCCGAGAAAGAAAACTGACAACATGTCTGGACGTGGTAAAACCGGTGGCAAAGCCAGAGCTAAGGCTAAGACTCGTTCATCCCGCGCTGGGCTCCAGTTTCCCGTTGGCCGTGTTCACAGGCTTTTGAGAAAAGGAAACTACGCCGAGCGTGTCGGTGCCGGAGCTCCCGTGTACTTGGCCGCAGTGCTCGAGTACCTGACCGCTGAGATCCTCGAGCTGGCTGGCAACGCTGCCCGCGACAACAAGAAAACCAGGATCATCCCCCGTCACCTGCAGCTGGCTGTCCGCAACGACGAAGAGCTCAACAAACTGCTCGGCGGAGTTACCATCGCTCAGGGAGGCGTGCTGCCAAACATCCAGGCCGTTCTTCTGCCAAAGAAGACCGAGAAACCCGCCAAGAAGTAAATCACAGGCTTCGGTTTTCTTCACAAACAACAACGGCTCTTTTAAGAGCCACACACTTTCTCTTAAAGAGTTTTCCTTTTTGTTAATTACAGTATCCGGAAATTACGTACGGTAAGCTAATAGTGTGTTACTTACTGTTTTTAGCTGAAACTGTTATTAACAGAATAACACAAACCAGTTTGTGGCTCAGCTTTATTTTTCATATTGAAAATTTTAAACAATATTAAGTATGTTTAGTACCTGATTTTCAACATATGTATGTTACAGTTCGTGTTAAAAGTGACAAAAGTTCCTTGTCAGAGCTGTGAGATATAGTGATGGCTGTTCGAGGCTTTGATGAAGCTTCATTTATTGGTTCATGGATTGTTTGGGATTTGATTCGCCATGCACATTCTTTTTCGACTTGTTCGAAAGTAAAAGTGCTCACGTTGTGCCATTTTTTAATCACTTTATTGATCCTCCTGGGGAACTGACTCTTTGCATTTTACCAGCACCAAGTGAACGAGACATACACACAAGCATGCACGTGGACTAGAGACGCTGGGGCAGGGGGCTGCCCAGTGAGGCGCCCGGGGAGCTGGGGTGAGCGTCTCCTTTACCGTATCCATTTTCTTGTGCTTGGTCGAGGGATCGAACCCCCCACCCTCCGATCTCAGGCCGGTCCAAAGCCATACTCTCAACAAATTTTGATAAAAAAAATGTTGATTTATGCCTCTGCCTATGTCACTGCTCACAAGCAACTATACAATACCTCAGGCTCAGCTGAAGTTGGCTCAGGGTCCATGTTGATGTTACATGTCGTTTCTTCTTGCCGGAATCAGACCAGTCCACCAGCTCGTGCTGCTACCAAATGCGCGCTCTGCCATCATTAGAGGTAACAGAGCCACCTGATTCAACGAAATCAGTCTATTTTTTCCATGCAAGATTTTGAGGAAATCATGTTCGTAACATGTAACGAGTAACTGCATAAATTGTAGAAATGTAGTGGAGTAGAAAGCACAGATAACTGCTGCAAAATGTAATAGAGTACAATCAAAAGTATGCATTATTTTTACTCAAGTACAGTAACGAAGTACAAATACTTTGTTACTTTCCACCACTGTTGTCAGGTCAGTTTACATCCACAGGTCAAGCCCATGGCGATCATCAGGAGCGCCCTCTGCTGGAGCATCAGGTGAACTGAACACCTGACGGGTCAGTTCATTGTCAGGTAGTGGTGGAGGAAGTACTGAAGATTAGTACTTACGTAAAAGTACAAATATCCCGCAAAACATTTACTCAAGTGAAAGTGGAAGTACTACATCAAGAAAGTAAAAATACTAAGTATAAAAACACAAAAAAGAGCCCTTTCGAGCCCAGAATATCGAGTATTGATAAGCTTTTGGCTATACCAACAACTACTAACACAACATTGTGCTTTCCTGATAATCACAGTACCTAAGTACTATATATAATTTTTATTAAACTAATACTGATGTACACTTTTGGTGGAAAAATCCAAAACGGTATGTACAAAATAAAACCAAACCAATTCAACATACATTTGCTATGTGACGTGTAGATGATTTATGATTGAATAATAATAATATGAAAGTGTTCCACAACACATTTGGTTACAGTCTGAGCTAACTGGTGTTAGTGTGTATAGCCACAACCATAGAGTTCGTATCAATAAAAGAGACAAGTGATAAACAATCACATGAAGGATGAGGCTCTTCAGGTGAGGTGGGCGGCTCTTAAAAGAGCCTTTGGGTTTGAATGTGAGAGGATCAGCTGTTTAGCCTCCGAAGCCGTACAGAGTGCGGCCCTGCCTCTTCAGAGCATAGACCACGTCCATGGCGGTGACGGTCTTCCTCTTAGCGTGCTCGGTGTAGGTGACGGCGTCACGAATCACATTCTCCAGGAAAACCTTGAGCACACCGCGGGTCTCCTCGTAGATGAGACCGGAGATACGCTTGACACCGCCACGGCGAGCCAGACGGCGGATAGCGGGCTTGGTGATTCCCTGGATGTTATCACGGAGAACTTTACGGTGACGCTTGGCGCCTCCTTTGCCGAGTCCCTTGCCTCCTTTACCTCTTCCACTCATGTTGACTACTGTATTTTCTAAGCAGAGAAGATACTAGAGAAACTCTGCAGGTACTCTGTATTTGAGGCTGGTCTGCGGACGTAAGAGAGGACAGATGGCGCCAGTTTCGCTGGGCGGTATCAAACAGCAGCAACGTGAAAAATCAACTGGAAGACAGATACTGAACTAAGCATGTTAGTAAGCATATGTAAGTTATGTTACAGCAGCATCATCATCAGTAATAGAATAGGGACAGTGGTAGGTACATGTACATACAGGCACAATATATAAAGTGCCAATAAGAGTGGCAGTGGATACTGTATATGTGCATATAAGACAGTAATTAAACCAGTTTGACGTAAGGAGAAATGACCAGTGTGATAAGCAGTGTTCAGCGGAGCTGAATGAGTAAGCTCCTTGTCCATCCTGCGTCCTCGACGGGTCAAAGCTCACTCTATTAATACATTACGTACATAAACTAAATGTAGTATATAACCATTAACGTGAGAAATAGAGCTAAGTTACTGTACGGTTGCTCTTGATATATGAAAAACAAAAGCTGTTCACCTCATTCTTCTTCCCTGGTAACTCAAATTACGGCTTTAACTAAAATGAGTAACACTACTGACATTCCATACATACTTTTAGCGAATCAGAAAGGAAAGCTCTCTAAGAGAAAGTGTGTGGCTCTTAAAAGAGCCGTTGTGGTTTGTAAAGTAAACTGAATCCTGCGATTTACTTCTTGGCGGGTTTCTCAGTCTTCTTGGGCAGAAGAACGGCCTGGATGTTTGGCAGCACACCTCCCTGAGCGATGGTAACTCCGCCGAGCAGTTTGTTGAGCTCTTCGTCGTTGCGGACAGCCAGCTGCAGGTGACGGGGGATGATCCTGGTCTTCTTGTTGTCGCGGGCAGCGTTGCCAGCCAGCTCGAGGATCTCAGCGGTCAGATACTCCAGCACTGCGGCCAAGTACACGGGAGCTCCGGCACCGACACGCTCGGCGTAGTTGCCCTTCCTCAAATGCCTGTGAACACGACCGACTGGGAACTGGAGCCCAGCGCGGGATGAACGAGTCTTAGCCTTAGCGCGAGCCTTGCCGCCGGTTTTGCCACGTCCAGACATATTTTCAATTTTCTTCCCTGTGTTTCAGCAAGAAAAAATAATGAGTGCGACAGAACGACGACCGGCCTTGTATACCTGCCCAGCTGCTCTCTCATTGGTCAGACAGAGCGTAAGTACAGTCGCCCAATCAGAAAAGAGTAGACGCCACGAACGCTTTTGCTCTGCTTCTCTGTGCGTGCTCTACCGTGTTTTAACAAACTCGCTCAATCAACCATCCCACAAATAAAACACTTTACACGCGTTGTTCCCTGTGACAGGCCCGAGACTCGTACTAAGCTCGCAGGCAGCGTAACGTGATGTACAGGAGTTGCTCTGCCTGTTTGCCTCATGAATCAAAGCAACTGTAGCGACTTCGCAGTCCTAAGAGTCGCTGAGAGACAGAAGGATGTCTCTCAGGATATTGTCTGACGCGCTACAAAAAAGTCCTTCGAGACTTCGAACCTAAATTAAACACTTTATCAACAAACAAAAGATAGTCAACTTACGATAACGTGCTCTAAAATATGACCAAAATAATCTCAGTGATCAAAGAGAATTAGCGGTCAACAAAAAATACGACGCCCAGCCCTCTCTCTCGCTCTCTCTCTCGCTCTCTCTCGCTCTCAAACAAAAAAGACCAACAGGTGATATCAATTAGTCCTGATCTTCACAGTATTTTCTGTAGATCTCCTCAGGTAAATAAGTTCAGGTGTGCCAGCGTGTCTGCACAAAAGCACCAGTTTTAATGGATCATTTTGATAAGAGCACATAACAGTACGTGATATTTGAACTGGTATTTTGTTTTTATTATTTCTGCCTGTGTGCCTGCAGAAAATGACATTAGCTACACTAGTAATACTAATAATATCTGTGTGTGTGTGTCTGTGTGTCTGTGTCTGTGTGTCTGTGTCTGTGTGTCTGTCTCTGCAGCACAGACATGACTACGATGATGCAGCTGGCAAAGTTTCGTAAACTGGCCAATTAAACAGTTACAGATATAAATGACAAACAGCTCATTCAACCTCACTTAAGCGAGGTCTACATTTTTAAATACAACAGTTCTTATGTTTGGCTGAAGTTTCTCATTTAACTGATTATTTCGTTTAATAACTTTTCAGGCTGAATCTGTTTTACATGATATCATTTGTTGTAATAAGTTATGTTATCAGACTAACAGGATTTAACCGCTGGTCGAAGCTCCGAAGCAGAAGGTGGCGCTGATGAACCTAAACATACTCTCTGCTCTTACAAAAAGAAGAAGAAGACGACAGAAGAGAAACATGCTAAATAATCTTGGCTATTCTTCTAGTTATCTGTCAATGTCCCGGTGATCAAATGCTTCTGCGCCATGTCGCCACGGTGAGTCGTAAAACGGTTTTCATCTGATTCTTGCCCGAAGTCTCGTCTTTATGTTAATTTGTACTTCGCTCGCCGAAGCTAATGGGTGTGGTCTGCTCGGTAACGTTAGCGACGTTAGCAAAACATAACGAAGGCTTCACGCGTAAAAGATAAACACGTAGAGGAATTAGAAAGTAAATTGCTCGGCCGATGTTTGTGAAAGTCAGGGACCTTGTGATGTCCGTCCGCTGACATTTTCACTGACGTTTTCACTGACGTTTGTTTTTAGCTCAGTTAATGTTTCTACTGGAAGATCCATAAGTGATGTTCATGTACCAAACTCCATTTAGAAATCAGGTAATTTTAAGTGTCCACGAATATACCAACGTCAAAAGTTGGAGTGAGGTAATTGCTATGAATCAACCAGAGATTCTCTTAAATTCGGCATGCACAGCAACTCTCGTTTAAAACGATTTGCAACTGTGCAGTGCAGGAAAGTAGCTAGTACTTTTGCTCATCTACTTAAACCCGATGTTTGAGGTACTTCAACTGAGCAGTTATTTTAAAGCTTTACTTATTCAGCTGATTGTGATAAATAATACAAAATATAATCTACAAATACATTTTAATGTTTTATTGTAGATCCAATTGAAATTACCCCTACCTTTACCAGCTTCGTTATTAAAGTGATGTACACATGAATGCATTCATATATATCACTGTGGAACACATTATAAATAATCTTATTTTTAGTATTTAAGTAAATTTTCATGATAAATCTTGCTAACATACAACTCCACTGCTAATAAATAATAAAAACTTTGAGGCTTAGACATTTTGGATTTCATGTAAATATGGAAGTTTCCTCAAAAAAGGCTTTAGAAAGTCTTACATTTAATTTTCAGAAGTTTGTTGTTGTTGTTGTTTTCAAAGCTAAAACCAGCACATTTGTTTCTAAAATGACTGAAACTATACATTGATTCTCAAAATCGTTGCAGAATATATTTAGTTCAATGGATTATTCAATAAAACCAGAATCAGTTGTTTTTAATTCATCCATCCATTTTCTGATTCTTATTTGAGTTTTGGTAGCATTAAGTTTATTAATCATGTTGTTAGGAATTAGTTGTACTCTGCTGGAGATGTGATATAAAAACAGATTGTAGTTTATATCGTCCTTACTGGTTTTCCAGGTTTGGATGCTCTGATGGTGAAACAGGTTTTAAATGAGGTTTTGTGTGGTCACCATCTCAGATCACTCAGATATGAACTTCTAATACTTTGAAATTAGAACAGAACATTGGTCCCATTATAAAATGTACATTTTGGAGCAGTGACTGATTGATGCAGATAAGCTGACGGACAGACTGTGCAGCTCTAACTCCACATGACTTCTCTTCTTCTCTTCCAGTCTAATATGGATGAAGTGAACGTGGTGTCTCTTGCTGTTGGGAGCTGTGTGGACACCCTCTGCCTGCTGTTGGACGTGGTCATCAGGACGTTCAGCTGGCTGCTTCGCTTCCTGTCCGACATGGGCGTTTCCCTCCACAGCATGCTGGTCTCCCTGAGCAGCTCCACTTTGGTTGAATACTGGAACTTTGCTCTTTTCTCCTTCCTGGCCGCCACTGAGGCCGTCTCCAGCGCCGCCCACGGAGCCCTGCACGCTGTGGAGGGCTGGCTGCAGACGCTGGGAGGAGTGTTGGAGAGTTTCAAGATGGTCGGACACCTCTTTTGTCACGTGGCGTGGCGAACCAAGGACATGCTGCACCGCGGGTTCATTTCAGGCAGCTGCATCCTGCGACAGACATGCGAAGGCGTCCTCATCGCACTAAGCCTCGTTCTCTATTTTGTCAACACGGTGGTCAACATCGTCCTCATCTGCACACAGAACTGTCTCTCTGCGTTGGCGGGTGTCTGGGAGGCGGTGGCGGTCCCAGTCCACAAAGTCGTGGAGCTGGCTCTGACCCTGCTGACCTTCCTGTACAGCTGTCTCATTGGCGCCTCCATGCTGCTGTGGACGCCCTGCCAGCTGCTGCTGGACTTCCTGGGAGCACTGGGACGTGTCTTCATCACTGTTTTCATGGTTGACGCACACGGCCTGCTTGTCACAGCGGCCGTCATTTTTCTGGTTTTGCTGATATTGAACCCAAAGCTTCCTGTCCTCGCTGGACAGCTGAGCCTCCGTTTGGTCAATGCTCTGCCGGGAGCTCGCCGTGTGCAGACGACCGTTCGCAGGCTGTACGCCGTGATGCTGAGACCAGCTCTGGTCTATCAGACGGTCCACACCAGGACAGCACAGGACACGAGCAGAACGAGGCTCCTGAACACAGATGCGGGTGGTTTAATCGCCGAGGCTGACCTGCAGCCAGCGAATGGCCTGAGCCAGCCGGACTCGGTGCAGCTTCACGCTCAGCAGGAAGGAGAGCCAGCGAGCGGCGGCAGCAGCAGGACGAATACGTCCCGATCGAACTCGGCCGCGGAGGATGGCGAGCTGCTCAGCCTGCTGAAGGAGCAGGAGGAGAGGAAGAAGTGTGTCATCTGTCAGGATTTGAGCAAGACGGTTCTGCTGCTTCCCTGCCGTCACCTCTGCCTCTGCCGGCACTGCGCCGACATCCTGACACAACGCCGACCCGCCCAGCAGCGCTGCTGTCCGCTCTGTCGACAGCACATCACAGAGACCCTGGACGTCTTCCTCTGACGTGTGACAGACAAGAACTGTGGCGACGTGAACAAAAGGCCGCGGCTACAAACGGCTGCACACGAGAGGAATGTGGCTCTGTGGTGGGTTTTTTTCTGACCTTAGAGCTGCAACAAGACAATCGAGCAATCAATTAGTTGACTGACAGGAAAATAATCAGCAACTATTTAGACAACTGATAAATCGTTTTGAGTCAAATTCCTCTGGTTTCTAGTTGTTTCAGCTTCAGTGTCCACAGCACGAAACGTTTCCTTGGTGAAGCTTCTTCATTGGGAGCTTTGTTTTTATATCATTTAAATTAATAATAAATGCACTGATCAGTTAATGAAGCAGTTTCTGAAAGTTGGAGGCAACTATTGTGAAACAGTTATGAAAAATATCTGTGCCAAACAGTTGACTGACAGTGGTGAAATAAACAGGCTTCTCACTGTGATCACTTCATTTCACATGTCCATCAAACCGTGTGTGGATAAAATAATGTGAGGAAAAACTGGAAACGTTTTCAGATATGAGTGTTTGTTTTGTTTTTTTTTTTTACCATTATCAGTGTAACTCATCAAACCAGTCAGTGTAAGTGCAGCTTGTTATTTTAACATTGATCAGCAGTTCACAAACAGTCTGAGCTTCAGATCCTCCTGAATATCTGGGATATTTTAAAAGTCTTCTCTGGGTGGTGAGTTGAAAATCCTTGATCCTTCTGAGACAAAATAAGAAACTTGATATTTTATTCTGGATTTATGAAACTGACAGTTTTTTTTTTTCATTTCAGAAACAGTTTGCAGTTTACATCTTTCATCTTTTTGTTTCTAAATGAATTTCCAGTTGCACTATCTGTATCTTACACAGCCAGTGTTCTCGTCTTAGCAGAAGCACAAATACTGAACTTTATTTTTTCACAATGGTTTTTAATCTTCAAACTTGAATATATATTTATTTGATGAAATGCCAAACCAACGGAGAAGCTCTTAAATCTTAAAGTGTGGAAGTGAATTTTATTAGTTAAACTCAGCGGCTGCCGACTTTTTCCACTGGATTCAAACACGTGACGTTTTGTGCCAAAGACTTAAAGTTGCAGTGGTTTTTGTACCTTTGTAAAAAAAAAAGAATGCTTTTTCACAGGAGGTTTTACAAACACACATTAAAACATTAAATAGCTCTAATGTGGAAATGGACACGTTTGTCACGTATGAATTCTTTAAGGGGAAAGTTTGACATAAACACTGCAGGTGAGGTTTCAGGCAGGTGACAGGACATTAGTGATAAATTACAGTAAAAATCATTTTGCTGCTGAGTTATACACACGTGTCGGATTAAGTGGATTTGTATAAAAAGTTATCTGGCCGAGTGATCAGGGGACGAAGAGGAGCTGTGAGACAGTGAGCGGCAGCAGACGAGGTTTCTGGGACATTTCTGGATGAGACACCTTCACTCTGATTCGGCTTCTCAGAAACACTTGAGTTTTCGCGTCGTCCTTCGTCACGAACAGTTGTTCATGGTGACGCTGTGTCACGGTTTGTTGGGTTTCCTCTCTCTGTGACAAACAAGCTGCAACGAGAGCTCTGTCAGCATCACTACGACACGGTGCCAAGTCAGGCCTCCGGTTCAACTGTTTGTTTGTTGTAGTTTCTTACCCAGTGAAACCAGATACAAACCAACAGCTCCCGTTAAATTAGCGCTGTATTATTATTATTATTAGATGCTATGTTCAGATAACTGGCGGGAGCGGTGCATTTACAGCCGTTCTGCTGACAGATTGCTGACATGTCTGCGAATCTTTGCACCAAGTGGGAAATATTTTTTACACCGTCATTTTATACGTAGTTATAAAAATACTCTGCACCGATCTGAGGTCAGTACGTGGCACGTGTTCTTTACACGAGTAATCGCGCGCTTGTATTTGACAGCGCGAGTCTCTTCGCCTCGAGCTGCTGAGCTCAGCGGACGAGCACGACGCTGATTGATGATCGGTAAGAGGTGATCAGATCATGTCGGCTCATTAGCTCTGTTTGTTTTACTAAGTGTTGTAACCAGTCAATCAGAACTAAACGGTGTCGCTTAATATGTGCTGACTGGCAGGTCGTGTGTTTGTCCACACACACACACACACACACACACACACACACACACTTCTGATTAACGTCCCCGTAAGTAATACAAGCAGACACACACACAGAGCAGTGGGCGTGTCCAGGTGGAGGTGAGGGAGTATAAATGGGGTGGAGACCCTCTGTTCTGCCTCACACCAACCTGCTCTCAGCTGCTCTGCTACAGCTCCTCCTCATCACAGACTCTCCTCGTCCTCCTCCTCCAGCTCTACAGGTGAGATACTTTCCTCCTCCATCACCTCCTCTTCCTCCACCTGTCTTCTTCTTCCACCATTTCTTCTACATCTACACTTCCATCTACACCTTCTTCTGCCTCCATCAGCTCCACAGGTGAGCTGGTCTCATCCGTTTCCTCCACTGTAACTATACTTCAGTACACCTCCTCCTCCTCCTCCTCCTCCTCCTCCTCCTCTTCTTCTGACTCAGGTGACTTTTTCTGATGACTCAGGAGTTTCTTCCTGTTCTGGTCACTGTTCCTTCTAAAAAAGAAAATCAGTTTAAAACCTCAAAATGTTTGTCTGTGTTTTATCAGCTGATGTATTGTCACTGGATTATATAAAAAATCCAGGCTGTAGTTTTGTAAAGATAAATGTGTGTGTCCAGGTCTCGTCCAACATGGCGGCGCTGTGGCTCCAGTCTGTCTCTCTGCTGGTCTTACTGATCGTATCGTGGCCAGGCTCCCAGGCCGTCGCGCCCCCGCAGCACCTTTGCGGTTCTCACCTGGTCGACGCCCTCTACCTGGTCTGCGGGGACAGAGGCTTCTTCTACAACCCCAAGAGAGACGTTGACCCTCTGCTGGGTGAGACCACCAACTGAAAACCTACACGTTTAAAGGCAGATCAGGCTCATCAGTAAAGGCAGAAATATTTCTTCTATTAGACAATAAGAAACATTAAAATATGCACGTCTGTCCCCCTCAGGTTTCCTCCCTCCGAAGGTGGGTGGAGCTCCTGCAGCAGGCGGCGAGAACGAAGTGGCCGAGTTCGCCTTCAAGGATCAGATGGAGATGATGGTGAAGCGAGGCATCGTGGAGCAGTGCTGCCACAAGCCCTGCAACATCTTCGACCTGCAGAACTACTGCAACTGAGCAGCGCTCGGCCTGGCTTCCTTTAGCCAACTTAGCCTGAACCACCCACACCCCCACCCACACCCCCGCCCTTGTCTCAGAAGAGTGGCGGTGCTGTCCTCTCTCTGAAAAACCACCTGCTGTCAAATGAAGCGCTGAGAAATGGATGAAATTATTTTTCCTAGAAAATAAAGTTTTATGAATTGAGAAATGTTTGTTCATTGATGTGGCGACTTTTTATTACTTTCTTTATTCAGTTAATTGACTAAAGTCAAAATGAGGACGATACATTATTCACTAACTATATTTAACGTCCTTCATTTTTTTATCTCCAGTTAAGACCCAGAGAGATTTTACTCATGGAACAGAGACCAGGTGTCCGTGGAGTAAAAACAAAGTTAAACTGAAGATGAAATCTGTTTGATTGATTATATTGATCGTATTAAAATGTCTCTGGTTCTGTGATGGACATTTCAGTCAAACCCAGGATTCTCATCGTGTGTTTAAGCTTTGAAGATGTTCGGGAGTTGAGGATTTACTCAGCCAGTTGAAGTCTGTGTATTCGCAGCCTTTTTTTTTTTTTTTTTTTTTTATCCTAAAAAGAGTTTCCGCTATTTATTTCCGCTTCCTGTGTTCGTGTCTCTGGGCGGGGAAGGTGACTCACCTGTGTGACACCGGCGGGGCGGGGCGGGATCAGGTGTCTCTTTGTTTACCTCGGGTCGCGCTCCGCTGTGTTCAGAGGTGAAACACACCTGTGAGAGGAGAGAGCGTCGCATCAGTGCACGAGCTCCGTTAGTGAGACCGGACCCGCTGTTTGTTTCCTCGTGTTTCCTCGTGTTTCCTCAGGTACCTGGATAAAGTTTCGACGTTTCGTGGGAATTTACTTTTGGAGACTCGGAGCCTCCCGGCGTCGCCTCGACACAGCGACACAATGCGAGCTGTTCACCTGAATAATGAGACGTGCAGGAACGGTAAGGACACGGCTCACCTGTCCCTGTCTCCGTCAGGTGTTTTCTCCTCGAGGAGACACGACGCTAACATGGAGAAAGAGCTTCTGCAGAGAGAGAGAGAGAGAGAAACTACATTCACTCAGATCCACACAGTTTTTCATTCCACGTTCATCAGGCAGCTGCACAACAACAACATGATGAAACTTTATAGATTCAGCGTCTCATATTCACAGTGTTTGTTTATAAATAGGAAAAAGTAAAGAAAATCAGTAACTAGCCACAAAATGTGTTAATGTAAATAATGTCAGTCATTTTTCAACATTTACACATAAAGATGAAAACTTTAGATTCTCTAATTTATGATGATACTTTCACTCAAGTACAGTTTTAAATGCAGGACTTTAACTGGTGATTTTACACAGTGTGAGTCTGAGTACTGGGAGGATCAGTGTGAACAGTGTGTGTCTGCTCAGAACCTGCCTGAGAATCCTCCAGTGTCACAGTGATTCTGTGATGGGTGTCTGTACATCCATGGCTTCTGTTATAATCAGGAAATTTAAGTTATAACAGATAAAAAGATTTAAAACATAATCAAAGAAACGTTTTTCCCAGTCTCTTGTGAGGGTGGCGTGACCTCTGACCTTTTCTCTTTCTAATAGTTTTGGTTTTGGACATATTTAAGCTTGATGTAAAAGAGAAACATATTTAGTTTCTGCTTCTCGTGGCAGCCTGTGATTACTGAGGCTCCGTGTTGACAGAGTAAACACTGAACTGCTCTGCCTGGTTATTCTGGCTCTCTCTCCTCTTGTTACTCTAATCAGCAGCAGCAGTCAAACCAGTGTTACACAATCCTGCAGCCTTCACACAGATCAAATGTTCAGCTGGTTCATAGAGAACAGAACTCAGCAAACACTCAGGAAACTCTGCTAATGTTTTAAATCGATGACGGTTTCTGAGCTTCGTCTGTGTCTCTGTTGCCCAACGCTCAGGACACTTGTCTTATTTTCTGTCCCGTGGTCGTAGTTCTGTCGGAGGTTGTGACTTTCAGGAAACAGTGATTTCTGGAATAAGAATTCACTGTTTGACTTTTCATGTCAGTGGTTCCAAACCTGGGCGTTGGATTGGTTTTTAAATCTGATGTGTCAAACACAACATGATTAACAAGACAGAAGAAGAAGAAGAAGAAGAAGAAGCCTAGCCTGA
The DNA here is from genome assembly GCF_017976425.1 of Toxotes jaculatrix. Taxonomy (NCBI): domain Eukaryota; kingdom Metazoa; phylum Chordata; class Actinopteri; family Toxotidae; genus Toxotes; species Toxotes jaculatrix. The sequence continues at coordinate 25,891,309 of NC_054405.1, read as the reverse complement.
CTGATACTGGACTTTTGAGGATGATACTGATAGTAAAATTTGGTGGTTTATATAGTTATAGTAATAATATTTTCGTTCAATAGTATTTTCTGAAATGAAACCAGACTCTGGATGAATGAAACCAGATTTTATTCATTTTAGAATCCAGCCAAATTTCTGCCTGATCAGTTGTTGTTTGATGTGCAGACTGATGGAGGCCATGACACCTGATTAATCAATGATCAATGACCAAACAGTCAACGACCCGACCACTGGACGGTCAGCCGGGTGTGGTCGTCTGTCAGAGCAGTTCCACGATCCACAGAACTAAAAGCCTGAAACTCCGAACTGAGCAGTGGCTGAACGGGAGCTACCTGAACGTGTGCTCTACAAACACGAGCTAATGTTCTGCCAACAGGACCGAATAAACTGAGCGTGATGTGTGGAACTAAAACTGTGTGTCATTTGCTGATGTGTGTGTCATCATGTTGGTCAAAGGTCTCTGAGAAACTGAAAAGCACAGAGAAACCGAAGGTGTGTGAGAGCAGGAGCTAAAGGATAAAAGTCTAAACGAGTTTTTGTTCAAATCAGAAACAGTTTGATTAAAAATGAATCATGAAGATAATTTATACGAGCAGATGTTTGATGCCAACGTTAAAGACTTAAGTGTATTTATATGGTTCCTGTTTAGAGCTGGACTGTGGGTCTGAATGGTTTAAACAGTCCCAGGAAACCAAAGCTGACTGGCTGTGATCTGTCTCTGCAGGGTCTGTGGTGAGGCTGTGGTGTGGCTCCCAGTCTGCAGTGTGTTTGGTCACTGGAGATCAAACACTGGCCCACACACACCTGCTGAACAACAGCAGTCACACAACAGGTAAACCTTCACACACTCACACACACACTGATGTTTACTGCTCTTTGCTTGTTTGTAAACATCCTTGTTTATGGATTTTTAAGGGTCTTATTAAAATCTGCCTCTTTGTTTATTAATGAGGCTGCGATGTGATGTTTACAGTGTTTATTCATAATGAATTATTTTGTATTTTTTATTATTATCATTTATGTCACTGCAAAACATTTTTTTATTCATCATATAATTTAAATCAGTTTAGAGTTTTAAAATAAAATATGGAATAACTGTCAAACAGTAACTGAAAATGAACACTGTTCTTCAACTCACCTGACATTTCTTATTATTTATCAGCTGATATTTACGCTGATATCAGAATCATATTTCCATACGGGGGTCAGCACTGGGGACACTGTCCTTTTCCACTACAGGAACTTAACGAGTGTCCATTGTCTCTGGTTCTGCTTTTGTTTCCACTGCTCTTCGCTCGCTCGCTTTGGGGACGAGTTCCTGAAACTAAATTTCCAGCAGGTGATGCTGGTTCCAGGTACTCGTGGGGGGGGGGGGGGGGGGGGTAGCGGGTTCACTGCAGCAGCTCATCTGCAACACTTCCCTCTCTCTCTTCACACAGAGTGTGAGACAACCAGCTCTCACTGCCACAGAGGAAAATAAAATCCTTTGTTAACAAGAGGAAAGAGTCTCCACACTTCCTCAACTCACACGGCGCAGGCAGAAAGAAGAGGAATAGTGGCTCATTGTTTTGCTGTCTGTTCTCCAGCAGATTGAATTTTAAATGAAACAATGAGGAACTGAAGATTTTTTATACACAGTGATTCTGTGGCTCAGTGACTAATCAACACAGTGTGACTGGTAAATGACTTGTTGTCGTGAAAACTCTGTGATTTCTTTGGTCTGATAAAGTGGTTGAACACACAGGCTGCAGGGACACACCCTCAGAAACACACACTCAGCTGACTCTTTGTCTGCAGATGTAAACGGTACCTACAACCTGTGGCTGGGCCTGACTCTGGCCGTGCTGTCCGCCTTCCTGATTGGAGGGAGCGTCATTCTCAAGAAGAAAGCTCTGCTCCGATTGGCCAGCACTGGTCACACCAGAGCAGGTGAGCTGAGATGTTTTTGGGAGAGGTGGACAGAGGCCTCAGCTCTGCCTGAATATTCACTGACAGATTCTGTGACCTCTGATAACCCCAGATATCAAAGCTCATGATCAAGACATAATTAATATCATTATTATTATTTTATCGTCCCTTAATAAAATAATACAGGAGCGTGATGTTGCTTTTGTATGTAAAATATGACTGTGTGTGTGTGTGTGTGTAGGTGATGGAGGTCATGGCTACCTGAAGGACTGGCTGTGGTGGGGAGGCCTGTTAACCAGTAAGATTTAGTTTCATCTAATAGTTGCTGTCATAGTTCAGTCTGGTCCAAAGTGGCTGATGATGAACAGACCTGCATTTCTTACTGTCGGACTCTGAGCTTGATTTGTCCGTAGTTAACCAGTTTCACAGTTCGCTTGGTCCGAGCCAGAACACCAGAGTCTGCTCCGGGTCTTTGACATCCCGGACCTGTCTCTGTCCTGGACTCGGGCTGAACGATTTATCGTTTTTTGATAGAAACTGAGATTTCAGTCAACGCGATCATGTGATCTGCAAAGCTGCGGTGTTTCTGCAGCGCTCCTGACTGACCCAGGATCTGCTGCGTCCTCTATCCTACACATACCTGCCGTCTCCCTACCTGCCGAGCTCATCAGGCTAACGCAATCAGTGTAACCTGCTCCACCTGCTGCTTCATTAGTGAAACGGCTTCAGCTGGAGCAGAAGCGGAGTTACAGGATTTAATCTCCAAGAAAAACAGCGTCGCTCATTTGGGAGCATTTCGGCTCTGAGGCCGCAGACGTGCAGCAGAAACAGGTACTGTGCAAAACCTGTCGCGCTGAAGCTGCAACATCCAGCGGAAACACAACAGTTTATACCGACACCTGAAAAATCAGCACAGGTGTTTGCGTGACGGAAAAGTTCCGCTGAAAAGTGTGAAACTGATGCTCAGGCCCGAAGAAGCGAACAGACAATTCCAGCATGTTTTACCAGCGTCACTCCGGATGATAAGAGCAGCCGAACACACCGGGAGATAACGGCCGCCATAACACACTGCACTGCCGAGGACACGCTGACTGTTCACACGGTCACCGAACACGGAATGGTTGAAGTTTGCTTTTCTTATCATTACTTAACATTTTTAATTGTTTTTCTTTTTTAACTTTTTTTTAACAAAACTAATCGTGAATCAAATTAAAATTGCAATAAATGCCAGAAAAATCTCAGCTGTTTTCCTAAAGTCGTTCAGCCCTTCACTGGACTCACTGAGATGAAACTGCTGCCCATCTTCTCCTCTGACTCGGGAGGACAGAAAACAAACATCAGTTCTAACATCAGAAGTGAAACGGTTTGTCTTGTAACGTTGTTCTGAATGAAGTTTTCATGTGTGTGTCTCTGCAGTGGGAGCAGGAGAGGCCTGCAACTTTGTCGCCTACATGTTCGCTCCGGCAACGCTGGTGACTCCGCTGGGCGCTCTGAGTGTCCTCATCAGGTAGCCGTACCTCTCACACTCCAAGTTTCAGTTGATCTGAATGTTATCAGCATGAAAGTATTAAAGGTAAATACAAAAACAGCTAAAGGTCACACAGAGAACAAATAACACGCTGTGTGTGTGTGTGTGTGTGTGTGTGTGTGTGTGTGTGTTTCAGTGCACTTCTGTCCTCCTACCTGCTGGGGGAGGTGTTGAACGTGGTGGGGAAGCTCGGCTGTCTGCTGTGTGTGCTGGGAAGCATCCTGCTGGTCATCCATGCCCCAGAAGAACAGGAAGTGACATCACTACAGGACATGACCCACAAGCTGCTGGAGCCTGGTGAGGAGGGGGTGGGGTCTGACTCTCACAGAGGAAAATGTATTAAACTTAAATCTTTTGCCTCCAGGTGTAAAGCAGCCAAACATGCATGGACCGTCCTCTGGTTCAGTGCAGGTCTGTCAGATCTGAGCATCCAGGATTTTTACCGAGAAGAAAACAGAACATATTCACTTTGTCCGGCTTCAGTCAGGATGGGTGGCTGATTTATTTATTTAAATCTGCTGGGTTTTGTAACCTTTGGACAGAACCAGGCTAGCAGTTTCCCCCTGTTTCCAGTCTTTGTGCTAAGCTAAGCTAAACTTCTGGTGTGAGTGATGTCAACATGAACGTCTGACTCTGCCAAAACGTGAATCGATGCATTTTTCTGAATGTTCCTTTAAGAGAAACCTGATTAATCTGTAGCATGCTCACAGTGTGCAGCTGAAACGTGAACCTGGCTCTTTGCCTAAAACACGACAGTCAAACAAAGACAAAGAAACTCGATCACCTGTCCTCAGAAAGCTCCCGGCTGTTTTGTGTAGTTAAAGTTGGTTCAGTTAAGTTGTTTTTTTTTTTTTGTTTTCAGTATTAACTGTGTGTGTCTGTGTGTTGTGTGTCTGTGTGTGCGTCAGGTTTTCTGGTGTATGCGGCAGCAGTCTTGCTGTTGTGTGCGGTGCTCGTGTTGTATTTCTCTCCTCGCTTTGGTCGATCCAACATCCTCATCTACATCAGCATCTGCTCGCTGCTCGGAGCCTTCACCGTCTCCTCTGTGAAGGGCCTCGCCATCGCCATCAACACTGGTGAGAGACAAAACACGTCCACATGCTTTTACACTCACTTTGAATTCACACATTACACACACACAAAAATATTATTTGCCACAAATAGAGAAGTGCTGAGTGGAGTGTTGAAGAACAGCTGATTCTCTGATTTCTGCTTCTTCTTTTGCATTGTCTTTTTGCTGCTGCTGACCGTTGGCGTCCCCCCGCCCACACAACCAACAGCTAACAGAGTATAAACATGGAGGCTGACAACAAAACTGCACAATGAGCCTCATGCAAGAGCAGTTTCATATCTTCATCTTTTTTCCACGAGGCTTACCCAGAGTCACTTCAGCTTCCCATTACATTCATTATTGATTAATCGATAATCTTTGGTCTTTAAAACAAAGAAATGAGAAAATGTTTGAAGAACATGATGTGACGTCTACAGAAGGTTTTTGTCCAACAAACCATCTACAACCCAAAAATATTCCATCTGCAGTGATAAAACACAGGAGCAGGATGTCAGATGCTCTGAAATGATTTTGCTGTATGACTGATGTGACAGGTGAGGCATAGATACATAGGCTCTACCTGGTCAGCTCACTGGATTCAGGTAGAACACCTGTCTGAGGTGTGTGGACCGCAGGCTCCTCTGTCTGCAGCCTCCTGCCGATCGCCTGCATGTGAGGCGTTTAGGGAACATCAGTAAATTGTATCTATGGAAAATAACCTGGGTTACACTCTCTCCCTGCAAACTGCTGCTCCACCCACCACATGTAAATCCACCCGTGGAAACACTGAGCTCATTAACCTCTCTGTGTTTTCCTCCCTCTGTTTAGTGTTTTATGACGTTTCAGTCCTTGCTGATCCTCTCACCTGGATCCTGCTTCTCACTCTCATTGTCTCCATAGTAACACAGGTAAGCTGTAATGTCTTATATATATAGATTGATTATTGTATATAGATTGTATTACATTACAAGGAGACCAAGATGGTGTGATATTTGTTTCATACATAAGTGCTGCTGTATCCTGAAATATTATGGGCTTTGTATCATCTGTTACCTGCCTGTGCATCCACCTGCAGGTGAACTACCTGAACAAGTCTCTGGACACCTTCAACACCCTGCTGGTCTACCCCATCTACTACGTCCTCTTCACCTCTGTGGTTCTGTCTACCTCCATCATCCTCTTCCAGGAGTGGAGGAGCATGGCGGCCGTGGATGTGGTCACGGCGCTGGGAGCCTTCATGGTTATCGTGGTGGGTGTGGCCATGCTCCACCTCTTCAAAGAGCTGCAGGTTAGTGTAGAGAAGGAGGAGTGAACCAGTTTTAGTTTTGGCCTTAGCTGTACTTTAAGATTAATGCTAACAAAACAGTTAATGTGACTGTTGCTGAACTGAACCTGATCTCACCTGCAACTTAAGGTTCAAGAAGAAATACAAATAAATTCTCTGATGTCTCTTAATGCAGATAACAGTGAAGCAGCTGACCAATCAGCTGTCTCAGCCAGTGGAGACGGAGGGGCTTGCAGATGAGATGTCACCCAGTGGAAGAGGAGACGGAAAATGGAGGAATAAAAAAGAGGATAAATATGGACTGATGGACAACATGGTGATAGAGAGTCTTCCCCCTATGAGAGAGGAAGGACCAAGAGTCTTCATCATCAGCTGAAGGAGACAGAAGGATGGAGACACAGGTTTGTGTCTCCCGTCTGGACTTTGTATTTCAGACTGATCAGCACCGTTGTCCTCACTCTGACTGTCTCCGTGAGTCCCAGGCCTCTGGTCCAAAGCATTTCAGTGAAATACTGAGATCCATGAACTTTCACACAAAAAACATTTACCTGAACACACTGTGCAAAATTTAAACCACAACAAATGAGATGCGAAATGACCACAAAGAGACACAGGTGTAAATGAGGTCAGTGGCTGTAATAATGTGATTAAAGCATCTGTAAAATTTCTCTACAACATGTTCAGATTTACTTTGTTTTTATTTTAAAGATTTTATAACAACAGTGTAACATCCTCATGAAAATTTAAATTTCACTCAGCTAATAACACTGAGGATTTGATTGATTCATTATTCAAAGGGTGAGGCTGGTGTTGTCCCGTGTTGTTTTACTGTCAGCGGCTCCCATGTGCAGATCCAAACCAACAACGTCTTGGTCCGTCCAGCAGTACTTCCCCTGCTCTCTGTGTCTCAGCTGCAGGCCTGTTTGTTCCTACTCGACAGAACATGAGTTAATCTTCTTTAGATATTTTTTTCATCTTTAAAAATACTCAACATTTCATGGAATATTCACATCTGATGCTGTGGAACTTTTTATTTTTATTTTTTTCAATAGCTGTGAACTGGAGATGCCACCTGAGACCCTTTCCTGAACTGCGATCAGCTGTAAATAAGTTATAACCTGCAGGACATTGTCAGGTCTCAGACCTGACAGTAGTGTAACATGAGCGCAGAGACACAGGCAGGTAGAATGGATCTGTCTGTAGTGTGGTTACATTTTACTGGAGCTGATAACAGTGATCGTGGTCACTGAGTCGGGTCTGACGCTGTCTGACCTCCCTCACGTAAAATCAACAGTCAAAACTGCTGAATTGAAAACAGTCAAACCAAAATACATTTAGTTCAGTTTGGTAAGAATCTTATTAACATTTGAAAAAGATGTTTTCAAAGCACTTTATTCACTTTGTTAATGATCATGTTAAGACCTGTATGGACTGAGGACAGATCTAAAGACTTTACATACTTATTCTTGATTCTGACATAAAGTAGTTCAACATTTCTGTGGTTACTGGAGATATTTGTCTTTGTGTCTTTGGTTTTCTTGATTCTGTTTTTAATTTTCTGTTGTAGAGTTTCATCATTGACTGAGTGTGATATTTTTCCTAGTTACTTGTTTAACTTTTGCCACTGTTGAGATATTTCATTGTCACCTGACTGAAAAACAGAGCCGCAGAGGCCTGATGTTCAAACAGAGGGTTAGGGTTAGACCAGACTCTGCTGTGGTGCCAGGAAATGAGAGCAGAGTGAGACATCTCTGCCTCTGTCAGTCTGTGTTTGTGTTCATCTGGTTTTAAACCATCATGTTTAAACTGTTTTCCTCTGAGCTGACGGCTGGAGTCCATGAAGCAGCCAGACCCCACACTCACACACACTGTCCATTACTCGGTGTTTAACCTCACTCTAAGGCCCCTGAAGAGAAACACTAACATAATAAAATATATTTATTAGTAAATTAAATTAAAATTTAATTAAATTTAACCTGAAATTATTTAAATTAGTGAGAAATCCTGAGTTGATTCCACTGAACTCCTGTGCCATGTTTTACAGTGTAGAAATATGTTCATGCTGCAGAGTACCAGGAGTGTGTGTCTGAAGTGTGTGTGTGTGTGTGTGTGTATTGTTGCTGCTGAAGACTCAGTTCATGAAGCTCAGAGGAACAAACTAATGGAACTAATTAAAGTGTGTCTGTCTCCACTAACAGCAGCTGGGCTTAAAGGAACTTCCCATGTTTGGTTTGGTTTTTTTGGATTCACCATGTCACACGTTCTTTGCATTAAAACCCATCACAGTGTTTCTCACAGCAGTGTTTCTGGTTTTTAATTTACATGTGTGTGTTGAAGCTTGTTTGATGAAGACTGAAGCAAAGAAGGTCAAAATGTCTTTTAAAGGGTCAGTTTGACATTTAGGGAACTCACACTTGTTCTTTCTCTGACACGTTTGTACAGATTTTTACTCAACACAGACCACAGGTGTCCAAACTGTCCACAAAGGCCCGTGTGGCTGCAGGTTTTTGTTCCAGCCAAGCAGCAGCACTCACTTCATCAACTGACCTCAGTCTTCAGACAGCTGATTGGTCAAACTGTGCTCTTCATTGGTTGGAACAAACACCTGCAGCTACACGGCTCTTTGTGGAACAGTTGATGTAGACGATGAGAGTCGAAGTTGTGCTGCAGTTTGCGGGACTGTAAGACCTTCAATCAGCCCTGAGGCTACAGGACTGCTGTGACTTCAGGTGGAGAACGGACTGGACTGAGCCTGAAATCTCAGTTTGTGTTTGTTGACCAGACGCCATCAGAATGTGAAGCGTCGACTGATCAGAGAGTGGATTCTTCTTTTTAATCATTTATGCCAGCTAACGGGCAGCTAACGGCTAGCCAACGGGCAGCTAACGGCAAGCTAACGGCTAGCTAACGGGCAGCCAATGGCCAGCTAACGGGCAGCCAACGGCTAGCTAACGGCCAGCTAACGGGCAGCCAACGGCAAGCTAACGGGCAGCTAACGGGCAGCTAACGACAAGCTAACGGGCAGCTAACGGGCAGCTAACGGCAAGCTAACGGCCAGCTAACGGCCAGCCAACGGCCAGCCAACGGCCAGCCAACGACAAGCTAACGGCCAGCCAACGGCCAGCCAACGGCCAGCTAACGGGCAGCTAAATTAATGAAATAAAAGGCAGAAGCTTTTGTTTAGTTTTTCTCTGATTCTTTGTCCTTAAACACAATCAAACTTTAGTTTGTTTTCAAGTCTTATGTCTTTGTGCACTCAGATCATTTAAATAAAGTTGAAGTCATTTTTTTTCTTGTTTTCAATTTAGCATTTTATCTCTATTTTTATAAAATGAGAAATTACTAAAGACTTTCTTTTCAGTCGTTCCGTCATTAAAATTCTCATTCCACAAATCCAGTATGCTTCATTTATACAACTCTTCACAGCTGCGAAGTGTTTTACAGGAAAAAGAAAAGGGGAAAGAGCTGTAATGGTCATTAGATTAATAACGTGTTCTGTGTTCTTCATGTTATTTGTTCTTCCATACAGCCCCCTCCCCTCCCCCCTGTCTGTTTGTTGGCCAGTGATCATCCTCTCACACTGCTCTGGTCCTGTTGTCTCTCCTGAGGGACAACGCACTCTCACACAGGAGCGAGGCTGTTGCCAGTGAAGTGTTTTGTCGGGAACCTCTGAGGACTAATTATCCAACAGCTGAATCATCAGGAGACAGACAGAGCGAGCGAGCGTCACACAGGAAGCTCAACAAGCTGCAGTCGCTCACTGAGACTCAGGCCTCACACTGACGCTGCAGAGGAATTTGAATTGCAAACTAAGCGACATCATCAGCTCTGCGGCCTGAGCCGATCACACAGCTGGTCAGCGGTGAAGCAGTAACAACACGCCGCTGCAGGTTACAGTCTAAGTGATAAACAATGAGCTCAAAGTCACTGAGAAAAGCTGAACGCGTCTCAGCAGGTGTCTCTGTCACAGACCTCAGCCCTTTAAACCCACACCTGTTCCTCTATCTATCTATCTCCTGATTGGCTGATTAGCTCCAGGTGTGGAGAAGTGTCGTGTTCTGTTCTCAGTGAAGAACTTCTTTATTTTCCTGCAGTGACATTCAACACAGGCCAAAACACACCTGATGCTGCACAACAGAGGACAAAGGTGTGTCCTAACCCAGCAGTGAGCGATGAGAGGTCGCTCTGTGTAAAATTAAACTAATTAAAATAGATCAGAACGTCAGATACTGATCAGTTTAACAGCTCAGCACAGAGAGACACGGTCTGTGATGCTGACACCAACAGAAACCTGAACAACGTCAGACTCTTACGATGATATCAATAATCACCTTTATAAATAATTACATTTCATTTCTATAACAAGAAAAAAAAAAGGGGGGGGGGTAATTTTTTTGTCCTCATACCTTACTGATGAATCCACCAGGTGTCTTATGATCTGCATCACATCCTGAACCTGATTCAAACCAGGACGTCGCAGTCCGGGTGAGTCAGCAGGTAGAGTACCGGTGGTCGTCAGACGATTTAATGTTGGTTTAATAACTTAAACCAAGTCAGTGATTACAGACGTGATGTTCTCCACATGTCCACTGGGTGTCACTGTGAAACAAGTCATCAGACCGCTGAGCAGTCACAGCAGTGTGTGAGGGGGTGGGCTCCCTCCAAAGAACATTATCATTAATCACACCTCATGTATAAAATATTAGACAAACACACAGCTCCATAAAACACACACGTTCGATACCTGAGAGCCTGAAATCCTCCTCTGCTTCTCCCCGTCTCGCCTGCGTGTCTTTATCTCCTGCTGTGTGCTAATTGGTATTCAGAAATCTTACCTGGATTCACCTCATCAGGCAACAGAGCAGTGTGAGCAGTGACCTGAATATTCAGCGGGCGGCTCAGGAGGAGTCCCAGCTTCCCCGGGAAGGTTTTCATGGTCCTCCGGTCGACAGTAAACGTTGGAAATGTCCTCAGGGCTGCTGAGTAGGTGTCACGGCTCCGAGCCGCAGCCTGAAATCAGCAAGTCCACATCAACTCAGCACACACACACACACACACACACACACACACACACACACACACACACACACACACACAGATTTACAGTCATATAGAATAACCGTATCTGATGCTGTTCCATAATATTCTTTACCTTTCGTAGAAAACGTTTAGTCAGAAAGGAAAGTTATGAAATGCTGATCAATGACACAGTGAGAAAGAAAATAAATGAGTTTAACATCAGCAGTGATAATATGAATCTGTTTCACCTTCTCACCGCCATCGGCACAGTTAACAGCCCAGGGCTGCAGGAGCGAGATCTAAAGGAATCTGATTAACGTGAGGTGGATTTTCAATAAAAAAAAAAAAAAAAAAAAACAGCCCCCCCCTCCCCCCACACACACACACCCCATGTCATTCTATGAGAGGCTCTATCTGCGCGGTAGTTGGCCGTTTAAGGAGGCTTATAGACAAATTACACCCTCTCAGCCCAGGATCTGTGTCAGTTTCCAGCAGCTTCCGTCACACTCTGCCCACTGAGGAAATAACGGCTCCGCTCAAACCAAAACAGCCCCTGCCTCCCCGGGGCTTTTAAATGGGCGGATGTGCAGCTATAACCGGAGCCGAACCGGCCTCCTGCTACCTCTCATTTTCCCCGCGGTGTGAAATCGTAAAAGACAGCGAGACGTTGTTTCTAGAGACGTGACAGGAGCTTTATTTTATCTCTCAGAGACAAAAGGATAAAAGCCCGGAGTTTACTGAACATGTTCAGACCTGGAAACGATGTGTTTTTATCTTTATAATTTAATACTGTGCCTAATCCTCTGGAACACGTTTCACTGTCTTCGCTACCCATGATGCTTCTGTGTCACTTTCACCTAAATCTGGAAGAAGAAACGGAAAAAATGGGTTTTATTCATCCGGATTCTCAAAACGTCTGTGACTCTGCTGCATCAACCCAAAACAACAGAGATGAATCAAACTGAATCTGCTGCAGTGAAAAGTCACAGCTGATAAATTCCTGTCTGAACGCACTTTGTACTGAGTGATTAGAAAATCACAACATAATAAGCTGAGGAAGCAGACGAGCTGTGAAAGTGAAGCTGTCAGAGTCACAGGGCGGAGGGAAAGAAGCTTTTTGTGTTTCTGTCTGTCAGGTGGCCGGTTCAACCTCTCAGAGAGGATTATGGGGGTTTTAAATGACCATCAAACACTGACGCAAGATGAACAAACCAAGGAAGAGGGGCCAAGCTGATTGGCTGTCAGGGAATTAACGAAAGCCAATCAAAGCGTGCAAAATGTAATTATGGCTTTTGGTTTACGGTGACTTTTCACAGCGGACGGTCCTTATCAGCAGCAGCAGATACAGCTGTGATTGTTAGTATCACCATGTGCTGAGTAACTGTAATTAGTGGGCTGCAGAGAGGGAGGAGCGGGAGGAGCTGTGTGATGCTGATCATCGGGCTGAAGCGTCAGACTCCAACTGTACGATTCAGAGAAAACTGCTTTAGATTTTTTTAAATAAAGTTTTTTTTTTATTATTGCATGTTTTTGTTAATATTAACAAATTCTATCGAAAGACCAAAACCAACAACGTGTTCGGCTGCTTTCAGTGTGATCCATTAGTCCAGAGGCGTCCAAACCGTTCCACAAAGAGCCAACCAATGAAGAGCACACAGTCTGACCACTCAGCTGTCTGAAGACTGAGATCAGCTGATTAAATGACTCAGGTCTGGTGTGCTGGTGCTTGGTTGGAACATAAACCTGCAGCCACACGGCCCTTTGTGGAACAGTTTGGACACCTCTGGACTAATCAGACACCGAAAACCCTGAGCAGCTGTTTATCAGAGACCCAGGAAAGATTTTACAACTATTAGACGTAAATCTGTAAAAACACTTCACATGTGATGCTGTAGTGAGACACACTGCGTCATATTACAGTGATTTACACTGTGATTTACACTGTGTTAGGTCAGACCCATAAATCTGCACTGTCACCTGCTCAGGAGCAAACTTAGGTTTTAAACTCAGCGAATGTAAAGTTTTGTTTTTACACTTCAGTTTCTCTCGGACTCTTCTTCGCTGTTACACACCGAAGTTCCTCAAAGTGCAAGAAGCTCATTTTCACTTGTTTACTTTCATACTTCTCTGTGTTTCTTTGCAGTGAAGGATGTTCTGCTGGTTTGCCGGCAGCCCCTCAGGGATCCAGCCCTCCTCCTCCTCCTCCTCCTCCTCCTCCTCTCCCTCCTCCTCCTCCCCCTCCTCCTCCTCCTCGCTGCTGTGGAAGTTCCCACCAGGACCAGCAGTGGAAGGTAATGGGCCACAAACTCCTAATCAGGGCCTTTCTGGGGCTAATTGTCAGCTTTGTTTCGTCCCCGTCTGTCTCCGTCCTCCCTCACAGCCGGAGGAGTAATGAGGTGTTGCGTGATATGATGTCCCCCTCAGGACACCAAACCATTCAATGAAAGGTCCTGGGAGCTCCGAAAAGAGCAGAAGCTAATGGAGAGAAACAAGGACGGAAAGAGACAGAACATCATGAGACAGAACTGTTCGGGTTTCAGTGCGACAGAGACAGAGGGTGTTTATGGAGGAAAGTCACAGAGAGAGAAGAGGAAATGAAGACACTGCACCAAGAGAAGGATCAATACGGCAAAGAAATAAAAAGGTGAAAGACCCATAAGGGACTGACTGTGGAGGAGAAGCAAAGACCCACAGGAAAAGAAGATAGTTTGAACCAAATCATTTCAAAAGCTTCTGATTTGTCTGTAACTTTGGAAACTTCATTTTCACAGTTAGGATTTAAATGATTCAAATCCACGTGTCTCTGGTACAGTTTCATCTCAGATGTAGTTTTGTTTCTGTGCTGACACAGCAAAAATAATTTCACTGTTAAAACCGTGAAGGCTTCGGTTCCTTACAGTAAAACCTGGAACTGACTCGTCAGCAGTGGGATGGGATGCGTCCACACTCGTGCTCCCAGGCCGTTTTCTCTCAGCTCTGTCCACGCTGAAGACAGCTGAATGTCTTCAGTTGTCAGAGAGACATTTAAGTGTGGACAGAGGTTCAGTCAAGCTACAGAAGCAGCCGTTTACAGGAAGTTATTCTCGTCTTTGGTGGTGAAGTTTCTCCACAACACGCAGCAGCACCGAACGAGGCGCCCTCGGTTTCCTGAGCAGCAGTTTGGCAGCTTTCTCTCCTCCTCAGGTGCATTGGTCGGGTGATTTCCGTCTGTAGTGTCGGTAAAGTGACAGCAGATCGCTCCCGTCACATCATCATTTCAGTACCGGACTCAGGTTTCTCAGCTCTGCGCTCATTCTCCTGTCAGTCGTCTCTGAAGTGGATTTTTGGGAGAGCTGCTCATCAGAGTCGCTCCCGCTGTTTAAATTTCATCAAGCACCGTTTTTATATTGAGTCATTTTAGCAGCGTCCACGTTTCTGTCAGAGTCTGACGCCTTTAATGAGAAGTAAACTTTTCCAGAGTCTCAATCACCGAGTTTCATCTGTCTGCAGACTGGTGTCTGCTCTCAGGAAGCCTCATTAGTCATGGTAGATAATGCAGATAATTAAACTGGAGACAGACTGGATATCACCACTGTTCATCTGACAGAGAGGGTTTTACTATGAATAGACTCCAGATAAAGACTCATTTCGAGCTGGAAATGTGCGACAGTCTTGTGTCAGAGCATCAACAAATTATTTCATGATGTTTCATAAAGTGACAGATAAGAAAAATACAGAAAATCCACAGCAGATTAGTACATGCAGGGTTCAGAGGCAGTGAACGCCGCCGGCTGAAAACATGTGGGTGCCCTCAGACAGCCTGAAGTCGAACTTATGTTTAACTACATTACACTATTAACATTAAAAGTATAGCTCTCTCTTAGCAGCACACAGATGTGTCCTGCAGAAATGCATCTTGGGAGTCGTAGTTAACATGTACCTTAAAGTTTTGACGTGCACAGACTTTTACAGAACCAGGTGTTTTCAGGTGGAGCTCTTTATATTTTGGGTTTCATGTTGATTCGCTCTGGAACAGAGATCAAGTTTTAAAATGAACAAATGCACATTGAAGGCAACAAAACCTCATTCATGTGATAAATGCTCCAAAGCCCCAGAACAAGAAAGTCATTTTATCTTGATGGAGATTTTTGTTTTTATACAAAAACTACAAAAGCTGAGATAATGTAAGTTTTTATTAAACAGAGTAACTGATCTGAATGTAATCAACAAACTCAAAACATTATAATTATAAAGCAATTAAAAAGAACATTATTTACAGGTGTAGTTCGGCACATGGATCATTCGTATCATACAAATGTGAACGTATTATTCCTGATATTTGTTCGGTTTGAGTATAAAAAGTTTAACTGTGGTGCTGCTGCGCCGTGTGTTCAGCCCAGAAAACACAGAGGAGAAAATACAGGAGAGAAACATGTGGACAACGTGTGGACAACGTGTGGACAACACCAACCAAACCTCCACCTAACCTCAGCCAAACCTCGGAGCAG
Organism: Toxotes jaculatrix; assembly: GCF_017976425.1. Classification (NCBI taxonomy): domain Eukaryota; kingdom Metazoa; phylum Chordata; class Actinopteri; family Toxotidae; genus Toxotes; species Toxotes jaculatrix. The sequence continues at coordinate 25,876,010 of NC_054405.1, read as the reverse complement.
CAGTTTGATTATCAGTCTTCGTTTGTTTCGTGTTTTACTGTTCACGATGGCCGAGACATTAAAAGCTGCACCTGAAGAAAACAGACAGATGAAAAACAAAAAACAGAAAAAGCTGCGAATCGTTCGGAACAACCGAACGCTGCCGTTTCCAGGGTTTGATTAAACTTGTTTATTTGCAGTTTCTCTTTGCTGGATGTTTGTGATGAAGTGATGAAGATTGTGTTCCTCATTGTGCTTTATCACTGTGTTTTATTTATTCGCAGCATTTTTTCCCCAAATGTGACACATGGTTTAATATGATCCAGCTGGGGATTTTGTTCTTTGAGACAAGTACCAATAAAATATTTAGTGTTTCCTTCTTAAATAAGAAAACACGAGAGAGTAACGTCTGCAGCTTTAGAGGAAAGAAGAAACCCTCAGGTATGTTTGTTACCTGTGGAGGGAAAATCCTGGGAGTTTTAATATTCAGCCGAACTCTCCTCTCAAACATCTCACCTCATCAGCCAAGAAGCATTTGTGTTTATTGTGCTTCATCCATGACTAAAGGATTCTTAGCTTCCTAACAGAGCTGAACGATGAAACTGAGATTTCAGTCAACGCGATCATGTGATCTGCAAAGCTGCGGTGTTTCTGCAGCGCTCCTGACTGACCCAGGATCTGCTGCGTCCTCTATCCTACACATACCTGCCGTCTCCCTACCTGCCGAGCTCATCAGGCTAACGCAATCAGTGTAACCTGCTCCACCTGCTGCTTCATTAGTGAAACGGCTTCAGCTGGAGCAGAAGCGGAGTTACAGGATTTAATCTCCAAGAAAAACAGCGTCGCTCATTTGGGAGTATTTCGGCTCTGAGGCCGCAGACGTGCAGCAGAAACAGGTACTGTGCAAAACCTGTCGCGCTGAAGCTGCAACATCCAGCGGAAACACAACAGTTTATACCGACACCTGAAAAATCAGCACAGGTGTTTGCGTGACGGAAAAGTTCCGCTGAAAAGTGTGAAACTGATGCTCAGGCCCGAAGAAGCGAACAGACAATTCCAGCATGTTTTACCAGCGTCACTCCGGATGATAAGAGCAGCCGAACACACCGGGAGATAACGGCTGCCATAACACACTGCACTGCCGAGGACACGCTGACTGTTCACACGGTCACCGAACACGGAATGGTTGAATTGTGTTTTTCTTATCATTACTTATTTAACATTGTTCTTTGGAATTGTTTGTATTTCATTGAACTTTTTTTTTTTTTAACTTAACACAGTTAAGGATTTTTTTTTTTGCGCTACTTTAAGTTCAGACAGTCAAAGATGCTCTTTGAGTTCTTCATCTGTAATAACTGCCGCTGCTCAGTGACTTTATAGAATGTACCTGCGTGTTTCTGGTTAATAAATACATTTGAAATCAGTTCTTAACTCTGGTTTTCATTCTTGCATTAGAGTAATGGAGTTTAATGTTTTAATGGTATGATGTAGTTTCCTGTCCTGTTTGTAAATGTTACTGTACAGTGTGAATATTACACTGAAGCTTGATCTGAAGAAAATTGTGAATCAAATTGAAATCGCAGTATCTGCCAGAAAAATCAGTTAGATCTTTTTCTAAAATCCTTCAGCAGTACTTCCTAACACACAGGAAACTAATATTCTAGCTCTGTTCCCTGGGACTCAACATTCAATAATATCATTTACTTTTCCTTTACTCTAAAACGCCCAGTTTACTCCTTGTTCCACACGCATGCACCTGAGGGAACCACTGTTTTATTGGTACCTGATTCAGTGTATTTGACTCTAAGTTGTGTATTTTAAATAGCTGTAAATGTAAATATCTGTAGCTGAAAAAAGTTTGCTGTTTTACTGATTCGTTGATCAGAAAAACGGAAACTCTCCTGATAATCAAAGAACCGCTGGAGTGGTTGTTGAGTCCGGTTCCTGCTCCTCTGACGGGAGGATCTTCACTTGCTCTGTGAACTGAACGGTTCGGGGTTTTGACACCTGAAGCCTCCTGGAGGCTGCGCCAGGTATTTCCTGCTGATCCAACCTGTGGGACCGCTGCCGAGCGCTAACGTCAAAATCACATCAGTGGAAATGAATCAGTGCCAACGGAAAAGCTTTTGTGCTGGAGACGAAGCCTGCGACACGTCTCCACACTTCAGCTGCGCCTTTCCTGAATCACGTGTTCGTCAGTGTTGGACAGTACAAAGGTTTAAAATGTTGACATGCTCTAACTCTCCCACATCAAAGTGGCTTTTTGTGTGAACGTGACAAAGCTCTGTGTTACAGCTGGAGGAGGAGGAGTGAAGAGAGGTTGCATTAATTCAGTCTTTAACAAGTTAAAAAAAAAAAAAACTCCCCCCCTCAGACTGTATTATTGCAGAAGAGGAGGAGTTCAGTTTAAGACAGCGCTCATAGAAAAAGTAGTTTGAGTTTTGTATAGTTCATGAAGCCCAGAGTCTGATTCAGCTCAGGTGTTGTGTTCAGGTGCTCTCTGTTCGTCACAGTTCTCTTGTATTCAGTCCAGTCAGGTGGACATGAACACTCGTCCTTCTGTCGACCTGTCAGACATTTCCTTCTGTTCTTCAGCTGAGAAATATTTTCCTCCATTCATCCTTTCTTCTTTCTCTCCTAAATTCTTCCCTTTCTCTCTTTTCCATCATCCACTGCTTCTTTCCTCTTTTCTTTCTCCTGTCTTCCTCCATCCTCTCTCCATTGCTCAGTTCCCTCTCTTTACTCCCCATCCTTCCTTTTCTTCATCTTTCCTTCACTCTCTGATCCACTCTCCCTTCCTCTCATCTCCATTCTTCCTCTCACCTTTCTTTCTTCATCTGTCCTTCATCTTCCTCTTTTCTCACCTCTGATCACTTCTTCCTCTTATTTCCTCTTCCTCTCCTTTATCCTCCTCTTTTCCTTTCCCTCCTTACCTTCCTTACCAACAGACAGGTAGACAGATGGACGGGAGCGTTCTGTCCAATCAGGAGCCTCGGCTTTGATCACATGCCTGTGGAGGACAGTCCCAGTCCGGCCGCCTTGCTCATGCAGGGTAAACCCTGAGCTCCAGCTTTAGGGAAATCATGTGCCACCACGCGGCCGTTCTCGCCTCCGAGCCCTGACGCTCCTCCTAAACCTCCCGCTGCCGCCATGCCGCCGCCGCCGCCGCCTCCTCCTCCTCCTCCTCCTCCTCCTCCCATCATAGCAGCATCAATAAGCTCCTGCAAGACAGAGAAAGGGGAGAATGGGCTTGTACTGAGCTCTGAAGATTTATTTGATGAATGGGTTTATTTGTATTTTCTTTATTTAGCAGGTGAATCTGCTTTTCTTCGTTACGCAGGATGAAAAAGGATCATCACAGGCGCTACAGCTAAATGCTAACATCTGCATGCTAACATGCTGATGTTCAGCAGGTTTAATGTTTAACATGTTCACCGTCTGAGTTTAGCATGTTAGCATTTGCTAATTAGCACTAAACAGAGTAGAGCTGAGGCTGATGGTCGATTTTAAAACACAGTCACACCTGAAAGTGTCTGAAAGCTGAGGTGATAACAGCTGCACTGAGGAAATTAAAACATGGAGCACGTTTTAAAAAATGTCAGGAACCAATTTAAATCAAAACAATGTGTGACCGGAAGTTCCTCCACCTCACCGTCTGAAAACCTCTCAGCTGTGATGTGGCAGCACTTTGTGTTTTGGTGTTCAACATAAACACGACCTGAAGCTTTTGAACAGATAAGCGACGCTGTCAGAGAAGCACAGTCTCCAGCAGCAGTACCAGCAGTTTCTGAGCAGCGGAGCTAATGATGTGGATCCACAGCTCATATCCTCCGTCGGGCCTCTGGGGCTCTCACACCCCCTCACCGTTTGCTGCCCGCCACCAGCGGTCGTCAGGCAGATTGGTACAAATAAATCCCGTGTTTGTTCATTTACAGGAGGAGCGGCTCTAACACCGGACACAGTCTCCCTCCTGCTTTCAGCTCCACGGCAGGAAATCAGCAGCTCACAGTTCAACTCGGTCGCTCTGTATATCGCCCGTCAGTCCGTCAGTCAGTCTGCTGCTCACTGACAGTCAGTGCTGCCGCCTGCAGGCGTTAACAGGTCACAGCCACCTGTTAGAACAGACAGCAGAGCCGTGATCCAGTGTCCTGGATTCAGAATCTCTGCTTTATTCTTGTGAAATGTTTCTTCAGTCTGAACAGTGACTGTTCTGCGCCACTGCGCCACCATCAGGCCAAGTAAAACATTTTACTTTGTCCAATACTTTGGTTTGTGACCGAATACCTGCCGAACTGATGCTGCTCCCATTGCTGTTCATTCTAATCAGTAAATGTTTGCATGGTGGCACATTACATCTTCTAAACACCAGCATGTTAGCATTATGATGAGTATGTTACCCTGCAGACATTAGCATTTAGCTCAGTGACACAGCGCCGTGCCTCACAGAGCTGTTAGCATGGACGCACACACACACACACGCACACACACACGCACACACACACACACAGTGTTATCTCCACCCTACATGTTCACTTGTGTCATAATAACTGAAATGTGAAAAAGCCATAAGCTGATAGAAGCTGGAGACTCAGCTCAAACACAGTAAAGCAAACACTCGCCTCTGCCTCAGTGTAACATGCTGCAATATTTAAAACCAAAGTATCAATAATATATCAGTGGTGAATGTATCATGGCATGTTGCCGTATTGATTATCAGACCTGTGTGTGCTGCAGTGCTCCTCCACGTGAGCACGTCTACCTCTGCAGCAGGTAACCGCAGTGTAACCCTGCTCTGCACACGCCTCCATCTGCTCTGACTGATGAAATCCTCCACACATGTTGTGTCACTGCGGCCTTCAGCGAGGTTTCAGTCCTCCCTTTGTGCTCAGACGCACATGTGAAGAGAATAACAAAGGTCCAGCAGAGAGGAGAGAAACAGACGGAGCCTCTGCTGTGGAGAAAATGGCTCTAATGACTTGTTTGCTGCTTTTGAGGAGCCCATCAAAGTCCCAGCATAAACCACCACGGTCTGTAATGAAGCGACCGCAGTTTCATCACATACAGACGCTGGCGATAAAGAGCAGTTCCAGAGCAGAGTGTCAGATAAAGAGCTCAGCTGATGCACTTTCAAATGGCAGTGATGTTGCTGCTGCTGCCCTGTGGCTGCAGCAGCAGTTAGTCTGCTCGATAAACATCAGCTTTAAAGCCACAGCTGCTGCAGAGACCCAGGTCCTGAAGGACATTTTATGAGGGAAAGAAAATATTCTACCTTTACAAATCAGTCTGAGTGAGACGAGCAGAGGTGAGGTCATTATCTAACCAACCTCCTGTCATTAAACAGAACGGCTCCCAAAGCAAACCCTGACACCGTCCCTGTACCATCACCACACTGAATTATCTGCTTATCGTTGGACTTTGTCCTCTGACCTTTCCTCCAGCGCCGCCGTCAGGCCAACACTTTGATTTACGAAGAACTACCTGTAAACCGATCACCGTCCCATCAGCCTCAGCTGTCCTTTGTGCTTAGCATGCTAAGCTCACTAAACTCAGAACAGGGTAAACTTTACATCAGCACGTTAGCATTTAGCTCAAAGCACAGACCTGCTAACATGGACGTAGACTCCCATTATTCAGCAGACTCTGGGTCTGTTTGACTTGCAGTGATTCTGACTTGTTATGTTGGTTCAGTGCATTCTGACACTGAAAGTCTGTTCTTTAACTAATTTACTAAGTTTTTGTTGATTTAATCACATTTCTTTGCTGTCTTTTGCTGTGTCATGGTTGGATTTGCAGTATATTGGTTTTAATGTATAACATGGTAAAACAAACTGCTGCATCACCATCGTGGTCATTTCCATTTTCAGAGGTCACCCGAGCACAGTGCTCTCGTCTGGCCGAACAAATAAAAGTTTCAGGAAGCTGACGGCTCATCAGACAGGTGACTCACCTTCATCCTTCTCGACTCAATCCGGGACTTGTAGCAGAACTCGACCAGAGCCACGAGCATGGCCAGCCCCAGCCCACCAATCAGAATATAAAACACTCCCGCCACGTTGCTCAGACTGAGCGCGCTCGTCTTGTCCTGTCAGCACAGAGAGGTGGGGTCAGGGACAACCAATCACGGTGTGGACAGACATCACATCACCACAGTCTGAGTTCTAAACATTTCAAAATGAAAATTTATATGAACTACAACATCCAAATCTGCAAAGCTAACGTATAAACACATACATCTCTAACTAAAAACACACGTCAGCTTTCAAAGGCTGCGATTCAGAGGCAACGGGAACTGAAAACACATTCTGTTACAGTCAGTGAGTGAATGAACACTCCCCTGATTTTACATTGTCAGGATTCATCACGGCGTCTTCTACTCAACCTGTGAAAATCATTTTTCTCCATAGACGCTGTGAGACGACTCACAATGAATCTTAGTGCTAACGGTACAAAGGATGAACGGCTGTTTCAGAAAACGTCTGGTTCTTTGAGAAAAAGCTGACTTTCAGCAAGAAAACCACCAATCACTGCTCTTCGTTCATGGCCATGGAGGCCGGGGCTCGTCGTTAAACTGAAGGACAGACTGAAGAAAGATGAAATCTTTTTTTTTTTGTATATAACTGTTTGATTATGTGGAAGATTCCTGTGCTTTGTTCACTGAAGATAAACACTGAGATACGATTACAGCTGTTACCGGGACCAAAGCTCTGGATATCTCTGACCATTCTCCTGTTGATTTGTCTTTTGTTCCCCAGCTTCACAGAAGTGCAGTACTCCACTGGTGAAGGATCCCTTTAATGTCCATTCATTTCATTTTCAGGGTAAAACGATCTGCTCCACTGCCTCA